>NC_090765.1:46521799-46544299 GCF_036898095.1 Palaemon carinicauda | reverse complement strand
GTTTTAAAAATAAAAAGTTAACCGTTTTATTACCGTCCAGCCATTTTACCTTTATTAAACATGCGGATTTAAAACCTTCATAGTCTATATGTTTTTGGCATCACTTTCATATCCATAAACTATGATGACCTTTTTCAAAATCAAGTTTAAGGTATTTGTGCTCACAATGTCACGGTCTTGTTCTGCATATTCATCTCACTTATGAAACACGTTGGAAGCTGTTGGACCTGCATCCGGTTATAGATATTTAGTAGAATTGAATATCTAGTGGAGGGCCAAACTTCATATCTAGTCTGTTTATGGCATGGTGTTTTCTGGCATGACGGAGACTCCATGATCTAACATTGTCATTTGATATAATCGCAGGCAAACCCCTAAATAAGGTTCCATTTTGTACGTGAGGAAACCTGCCCGACATCATTAGGTAAAGTGGCAGACATCATATGACTGTACTTTCCTGCTGCTATGAAACATGGTTGTCTCTCAAGCAGGCATGATTGAGGAACATCGATTCAGTTGTGAAGCCACATTAAGATGCATGTAATTATAGTGTCCGACTCGGATTGCCTATTGACATTCAATGACAATGCCAGATACATACAGTAGGTATCGGTACTTCAATCCGTAAGCAGTGCTAATTCCTTGTTTCTAAGGAAACCGTCTTTGCAGAACTGATTAAGAAACGAATCAGTAATGGTTCATTAGAAAAGAAGCATTTTCCATATTTCCGGTCTTTATAAAAGTGCAGACCATTACGTAAATTCTATGAAAAGGCAATTCGGGTGTTTAGCTGTTTTTCTTGATCATAATGCTATTCTATATATATATATATATATATATATATATATATATATATATATATATATATATATATATATATATACATATATACATATATACATACATATATATATATATATATATATATATATATATATATATATATATATATATATATATATATATATATGAATATAAGGGTAGAGTGATACACAGACTGTTATCTCTCATCTTTATGATTGCAATCTGCAGACAAAGTAGTTCATGTGGAATAAAATCTATCCTGGTTGTCAGAGCTAAACACTGTTGAAAATTGAGTAGAAAAGGGTTGCTTAGCTGCATTTATTTTGTAACAAAGCCTTACGATTTTTTTTTATATGTGAGAGGCATATGCAAGTCATTTATTTTTTTATATTAGTATAGCACTATATATAAAATACTGTACGTACAGGTTGAATTTCTAGGTTAGGTTCAAGGTGTGTCCAAAGTAGTAGACCGATAGGAAGACTTCAGGCGTTGCTACAACATTTTCAACAAGTTGTTGTTCATTTTCCCTTATTAAGAAGCTGATGGAAGAATTGGGGCACGAATGTTCTTATTAGCGATGGCTATTGTGTCATTCTTTCCCAGAGTCCACATACGAGTGTCTGAGCTAATGAATCAGGTATTTACTTGAATTGTCTTATTGACGGAGACACTCGTATTGCGAATGTCAGGCGTCTTGAAGGAGTTGGTATTTTCTTGAGTATTTATTAAATTCTATTATCGAAGGAGAAACCACGCTTTGCTGTAATTCACGTTGCGAGTTTCACTTCCTAGATAAAGAGAAGTCAAAAGAATCCACAGGCGTCTTACATAAGGGGCGTTGCCGATAACACCTGGGTTCCTAATGACTTAATTTCTTAGAAAAATCTCAAGTAATTACTACTTGTCCATGGCAGTATAATTGCGTGGAGTGCCACTTATTGGCATATCAATATAATTGGACTCGTCATTTTAAATGGTAGACCACATTTACTCATCTTCAGGATATTTTTTTTTTGGGGGGGGGGGGGCGGGTGTTATTCTTGATTACAAATATTACCAAATTTTTCGTCTTGGTTGTTGGATAATACACATTTTGACTGGATAATTACCATAAAGTTGAGCTTCTCTGGATTCATGTTGCATACATTAATATTGGCTACTAAATTGCTAAATATCAGTCATTCTCTTGGTACGTATGGTAGCCATTTGCAATACTGTGACTATTTCAAGAACGAACTTCTCATGTGCACTAAATTAATAGGCAGGATTGCACAAAAATTGCCTTATTGAGAAAGTTTTAAGATTTTCGGTCATTAATGTAATCTGAAGTGTTTTAATTCTTTCATTCTGCCTTATTTTGAACATTGTTCTCCTACCTGGTCTTCAGCTACAGAATCTCGTCTTAATTTGTTGGACAGGAACTTGAAGTATATTAAATTCCTTATTCCTGATCTAGAAATTAATCTCGGGCACCGTCTTCCAGTTAGATCCTTATGCATGTTGCATAAGATTTTTCATGATTCTGATCACCCTTGCATTCACATCTTCCTAGACAGTACCATCCTGTTCGTGATACTAGATATGCATTTAATTCTAATAGTCATGCCTTCTCCATCACGAGGCTCAATACTACACAGTATTCTATAAGTTTTATTCCAGCTGTGTGTGATCAACGTATGGAATGATCTTCCTAATTGGGTAGTTGAATCGGTGGAACTTCAAAATGTCAAACTTGCAGCAAATGTTTTATGTTGAGCAGGCTGACATAAGTCTCTTTTTTATAGTTTTTATAGTTTATATATGAAAGATCTATTTTATTAATTGTTACTGTTCTAAATATTTTATTTTAATTGTTCATTACTTATCTTTTAATTTTTTGTTTCCTTATTTCCTTTTCTCACTGGGATATTTTTCCCTGTTGGGGCCCTTGGGCTTGTGGTATCTTGCTCTTCCAACTAGGGTTGTGGCTTGTCTGGTAACAATAACAACAAGAGCAATCAGAGATTGCTGACCTCCGCCAATTAATATTGGCAACATTACTAAAGTCTACGGACATTGCCTCCCACTTTTCGTATGCTCTGTGTACAGTAGATGGTTAAAAGAACAAGGTTGATCCAGAATCGTGATTTTGATCCATATCAACTCCAAAATTTTATGGTTTCTTCCAATGCATAATATGTATCCATTGTTAAAAATTGGTGAAAATCCAATGTGTCAATTTGTTTTGACGTAATATTTAAAATTGTGAAAATGTAAATTCGGTAGAATCCGGATCCTATGCCGGATCATCTCCAAAAGGTAATGAGTCGTACATGGCCTAAGATCTATCTGTAGTGGTAATTTCGTGAAAATCCGTCTGTTTGTTTAGACGTAATTTTCAAAATTGTGAAAAATGCACATCCGGATCTAGAATACGGAGCTGGATCTGGATCATCTCCAAAATTTAATGTAGTCGTTCATGACGTGAGATCTATATGTGATGAAAATTTCGTCAAAATCCGTCGAGTAGTTTTGACGTAATCATGTCCTCAGACACACAGACAAATAAATAAATTAAATAAACCGACTCGAAAATATAACCTCTTTGGCGGGGATGATGATGATGATGATATTATTATTATTATTATTATTATTATTATTATTATTATTATTATTATTATTATGAAGAGTAGACTCGGTTGAGCTCATGTCTTTTCATGATTATTATTACCAACCGAGCTGCAACTCTAGTTAGAAAATTGCAATGGTACAAGACCACGGACCGCTTCCGGAAAGAGGCACAGAACACAAAGAAGTACAAATTTTGCTTTATCTGGGATGCATGATGAAAGTAAGTGGATCGTAAAATGGCCTGTTTTGTGAATAGCCTTCGCTAGATTTTGTATTGTTCACTTCAGTCTCTTTTGTGTGCATATGCTGTAAGTTAAAGACGAGCGTTAAATGGTTTTCTTATTTTTTTTTTTTCAATAACTATTAATGATGTTATATGTAGATATTTTTGGCATTTTTTAATGCTTGAAATTTCAAGAGATCAATTACTTACTTTACTTTAAAAGGGTTTTTCCCCGGGGCCTGTCTCACATGGAAAAGTTCTGCATCCTGCAGGACCTACAAGATTTGTTTGTTTTATACAGTCTTATGTATTTCGATAATCATAGCGTAATTTGTGTTAATTGTCAAATCCTCTGTATCAAATCTCTTTAAAAACTAAAAGAAGTGTTTGACATCTGGAAAACCTGTATAGCATCAGTCCTTTTGATGTCATGTGGGAGGTTGTTAGACAATCTTGGGGCCCCATATTTAAAAGCCATAGTGCATCTTAGTTCCAGTATTTTGAAATCAGCTGTAACTATTCTTGTGTAGACCCAATTGGTTGGCTGCATGTGTAGCAATTCTCTTAGATAATTTGGATGTCCAGTTCTAATAACTAGATGAATCATTGAGCATATCTTATAATTTATTCTAGCTTTAATAGGCAGCTAGTGTAGTTCAATCATTACAGGTAATCCTTTCTTAGGGTAGAACACCTTTTTATCAATTTTGCTCCTTTGTTTTGCAATTTCTTACGTTGCATTTTAGTAGGTAGGTTGTAGTAGATAGAGTTACAGTAATCAATCCAGCCACCCGTGGAGATACTACTGGTAGAGAATTATTGGGTCCTTTGACTGGCCAAATAGTACTACATTGGATCTATCTCTCTGGTTACAGCTCATTTCATCTTTGCCTACACATACACCGAATAGTCTGGCCTATTCTTTACACATTCTCCTCTTTCCTTATACACTTGACAACACTGAAATTACCAAGGTAAAGGTAGAAGAGAGACTGTAGCTATGGTAAGCATCTCTTCTAGGAGAAGGACACTCCAAAATCAAACCATGTTCTCTAGTCATGGGTAGTGCCATAGCCTCTGTACCATGGTCTTCCTCTGTCTTGGGTTAGAAGATTTCTTGCTTGAGGATACACTTGGTCACACTATTCTATCTTGTTTCTCTTCTTGTTATTTTGAAGTTTTTATCCTTTTGTTATTTTCAAGTTTTTATAGTTTATAAATGAAAGATTTATTTTAATGTTATTATTGTTCTTAAACTTCTATTGTAGTTTTCCCTATTTCCTTTCCTCACTGTGCTATTTTCCCTGTTGGAGCCCCTGGGCTTATAGCATTCTGCTTTTCCAACTAGGGTTTTAGCTTACCATGTATTAATAATAATAATAATAATAATAATAATAATATAATAATAACACAGTCGCGATTAGGGACAAGAGAGAGAAAGAAAAACTAATAGAATAATTACATACCACGTTATTCCAGTATCTGAATAGGCACGTGAAAGGGATGAAAGAAAAAAAATGGAGCAATAATTAAATAAGCTTTCAATTTAAAGATCCATTTTTTTTTTATCCTCTTTTCGTTAACTGTGTTTGAGCACTCACCAAAATTTCTTGATAGATCATGCTAACATTTTATTGATAAAGTTAAACCTATAAGAGTTTAGGTATATTTTCAGACCAAATCATCTGAATTGGAAATAGTAAAATTTTCGAGCCAAAACTCTATAACATAAAGTTGATGGTCAGACTGTTGCGCATTATACAGTGTTTGCTTTTCAATGAAAACCGCTATTTTTTGTGCTCTTGACCTGTATTTCCCTGCAGTATTGCAGTCAAACATTTTTCGATGTCATCTCGGCTTCATGCCTATGAACATTGTAATGGGGTATATTGTATATTTCACAGACCAGAAATGTTTCTTTATTTTCATGATCATATGCATATGTGATTATTATTATTATTATTATTATTGTTATTATTATTATTATTATTTTTATATTATTATTATTATTATTAATATTATTAATATTATTATTATCATTATTATTATTATTATTATTATTATTATTATTATTATTAGTTGAGTTACAATCCTAGTTGAAAAAGCAGGATGCTATGAGCCCTAAGGCTCCAACAGAAGAAAATAGACTAGTAATGAAAGGAAATAAATAAACTGTATGTGAAGTAATGAATAAAGAATACAAAATATCCTAAGATCAGTAGCAACGTTAAATTGATCTATCATAAATAAACTATGAAGGGAGACTTATGTCAGCCAGTTCAACGTTAAAACATTCGCTGCAAGTTTGAACTTCTGAAATTCCAGCGACTTAACTGTCAGATTAGGAATACCATTCCATAATCTGTCACAGCTGGAGTAAAACTTCTAGAATATTGTGTAGTATTGACCCTTATGATGGAGAAGGCTTGACTGTTAGAATTAATAGCTTCCTGACTAGTACAGCGGTGACGCGTTCAGCTCGCATTCCCATAGCATCAGATCGATACCATCATGGGACCTTGAGTTTAATAAGCTGTTTACTGGGGAGGATACTGCTGTGGTTGGTCAGCACAGTTGGGCTTGGGCTTATCTGGCAAACGTTCTGGTGAGCGTCCCTTCAGATGATACAGGAAATGAAAGCAGACACTTTTACCTTTACATAGTAACTTCGTACAGGATGGCAGCATAAGGGAAGATCTTAATGCAGTATGCATAAAAAACTAACTGAACGACGGTGCCAGAGATTAATATCAAAATCGGGAATAAGAACTTTTATCCAACAAATTAAGGCGAGGGTCAGCAGCTGGAGACCAGACAGGGGAACAATACTCAAAACAATTTAGAATGAAAGAATTAGAAAAAAAAAAATCTTCAGAATACAATGATCACCGAAAATCTTGAAAGTCTTTATCAATAAACCATTTTTGTTTTACAATTGAAGAAGAAAGAGACTGAATGTGTATCTCAAAATGAAATTTGCAATATAAATCTCGCCTAAAATTCTACAATCCTTATGTAAATGTAACGAGAAATTCATCTCAATTTGAAACTTGGAAAGGTGTATCAACTCAAAATTCTCTAAAAAGGAAAATGTGTTGACGTTTGCATTAATCATCATTGGTAACAAAGGCATTTACAGGCTTCTTCCACCGTACCCGGTCTTCACCCCTCCCATCCCTCATGTACGTGCGCTCTCTACAATTGATGGAATCGATATTAACTGCTTTTCTCTCTCTCTCTCTCTCTCTCTCTCTCTCTCTCTCTCTCTCTCTCTCTCTCTCTCTCTCTCTCTCTCTCTCTCAGATTATTACATTCGTCAGGGTGCAAAATACTGCTATTTTCTCCAAGTTTTTCAAGTTCGTCATCAAGAAGATAAGGGTGAAAAATCCTACTACTTTCTCCAACTTTTTCAAGTTGAACACCAAGAATATCAAGCTGAAAAATCCTACTATTTCTCCCAATTTTTCAAGTTGAACACCATGAAGTTTAAGTGGCAAAATCCTATTTTCTCCAACTTTCTCCAGTTGAACACCAAGATCAGGGTGCAAAATACTACTATTTTCTCCAACTTTTTCAAGTTGAACACCAAGAAGATCGGGGAGAAAAATCCTACTATTTCTCCAACTTTTTCAAGTTGAACACCAAGAAGATCAGGGTGCCAAATCCTACTATTTTCTCCAACTTTTTCAAGTTGAACACCAAGATCAGGGTGCAAAATCCTACTATTTCTCCAACTTTTCAAGTTGAACACCAAGAACATCAGCTTGCAAAATCCTATTATTTTCTCCAACTTTGCCTAGATGAACACCAAGATCAGGGTGCAAAATCCTATTATTTTCTCAAACGTTTTTGTGTTCAACATCATGGAGGTCAGGGTGCAAATTAATTTCTAACAACGATTTTAAAAAATGGACGGTGAAGCAAAATGCTCTATCCCCATCGCTAAGTAGTATATAACATGGAGGTTTTAGAAGTAAGGTACAGTTGGACACAAGAATTCCTGGCACATCTTGCTCTGAACAAAGTATGTACCTTTGCTCTGAGGAAGTGCACCCTGTCACACGCTTTCTGAGCGCCAGATCTTGTGTTTAGCCCCGGGCACCATCTTTGGCCTCTCTCCTAACACTAGCTGCTTGGTTACTCACTGAGTAGTTAGTGTGATAGGGTGTACTTCCTTAGAGCGAGGTATGCCAGGAATTATTATATCTAACTGTACTAGAAATATTGTGTGTGTGTGTGTGTCATGCCTATCTACACCACCATATCAATATGTAAAAGGTTTTGCCTTTTAGGCCTCAATATATAGTAGAAATCTACTCGGGGAACGTTATTCCAAGCGGTCCCACTTTCGTTCCTGATCGCAGAATACATCAATTGGTAGACACGATTATACATAACTTACTCATTATTCTGGGTATTTTTACTCAATTGATTTTGCAAGAATTTAAAAAAAAAAATTTCTTGGAATTGATGTGATTTGATAGTTGCTTAATAGCAAAGATCCGCGAAACACATTAGGTAAATTTTAAATTTTCATCTCTATTATGCTAGAGCTGTTAAGCAAATTAAGGTCTGTGTTCATTTATAGTTTTCCCATTTCAACCGAAGCTTATTTCAGATAAACATTTTGCTTTCCAAGAACTAAGGTGATTTTATCATTTTATCTATCTCTTGAGTAGGTAACTTCTGTCTCGCTTTCTTGTTGGTTCATGGAATTCTCATTTTACGGAATTTCTGATACATGTTAGAATAGCAGAGATCGATGAAATCCAGTGAACACACTATCTGAAAAGAGAAACTTTGATTTTATTTCGATTACTATGTATAAAGATAGAGCTACTGCCCTTGAAGTTTTACTGCATCAGTGATGTAACACTGGTCAATGAAGTGCATAGTATAAAATGAAGATATATTTTTGTAATGGCCAATTCGTGTTACAGATAGCAATTACAGACTAAGATATACAGAAAATTAAAGTTGCAGAGAGGCAAACATATTTTTTTAGTGTATCATATACATGCCCTAAAGAATATGGGATAATTTCAATTTCAAAATTAAAAGTATTTCAAAGCAAGGATTAGTGTCCCTTTCTTCATTTTGCGTAATAAGAAACCCCTGCTCCCAAGAAGGAAAAAATTCTTTCAGGAGTTTGTCGGACTTCATTAGATTAAAGGAACCAGTTGGTCTGATGTGTGAGTGAAAGGGAATAAGCCTTATATTTACCTTGTATTACTTCATATTTGGTACTGTTCAAGTAATGCTAGTTTTCGTTTTTACTTATGTTCTTTTATTACAGAATTAGAAGTGCAGTAGTGTCGTAAACATAATTCTTTCTTTGTGGAGTGGAGAGAAACAATTAGAATATTTACATAAACAATTACATACTATTATTATTTTTATTATTATTATTATTATTATTATTATTAAATTATATTTGATATTATTGATATTATAATCATTAATACTTTAAAATAATAAGCCCCTGAATAAACCCATGAAAATCCTTGTATTATCATCCGTTATCTGTGTTTACTCGTGTATTGAAAGTATTCAATTTTTGAAGACTAACATTTCGGCGTGTGCATATCCTTTGTAGTACAGATTGATGGTGGTGGTGGTGTCCTCAGACCGCTGATCACCCTAGAAACATGTGTCCATGGCTAGCTTAATCTCGCGGTCTACTTGCTTGTTTGAGAAGCAGCCAATATTTACAAGAACCTGGGTGATGGGATCTAGTTCTTCATGCCTGTCGGCGGAGGAGGGACATTGATTATTATTATTATTATTATTATTATTATTATTATTTTGCGTATACATACATACATACATATATATATATTTATATACATATATATATATATATATATATATATATATATATGTGTGTGTGTGTGTGTGTGTGTGTATTTGTATGAGGCCTTTGCGTCAACAGACGTAGGAGATGATGGTGATGATATTTATATATCTATATGTATACACATATGAATACACTATATATATATATATATATATATATATATATATATATTATATTACGGTATAGATATTCTTGTTTATAATGTTTCTCTCCCTTTGCTTTGTTATGCGACACATATACAGTAAATACGTGTGTATTATACTGTAATAATTGTGTATATATAGATATATATATATATATATGTATACATATATATATATATATGTATATATATATATATATATATATATATATATATATATATATATATATATGTGTGTGTGTGTGTCTGTGAACCATTGTAATATATATCAGAAATAAACGCTATATATATATATATATATATATATATATATATATATATATACATATATATAATATATATGTTTATATATATATATATTTATATATATTATTCATATATATATATATATATATATATATATATATATATATATATATATATATATATATATACGGATTTTGAGCGAAGCGAAAAATCTATTTTTGGGTGAGATGGCCATGTCGTCCTGATGGAAGTTCCTATAGGGTAGCTTCCTAGGGTATATTACAACTACGGCGATATTCCCAGAGAATTTACCTTAAGGTACCAGAATTCTAACTCCTGGAGCGAGTATCCCTCGTGAAAGGGATATCGCGACATATCAGAGGACGTATTCTAGACACGTCACATGGCAATCTACGACCTGGACAGAGATTTCGTCTCGTAGGAGGTGATTGACGAGATACGAATTCGGGAAAGAAAAAGGGGAGCCGCTCCCAAGGCTTCCCTATCCCCCGATTCGTATGCGTGCCTGGCGCCAATCCTGGCGCCATCTGTATTCCTTGTAGCGTACACGAGGTGCTACAGATACTGTATGTAGGGAGGGGTCCTACAGCCCTTTCTTAGAAAGGCAAGGGCGGGTCCATCAGGACGACATGGCCATCTCACCCAAAAATAGATTTTTCGCTTCGCTCAAAATCCGTTTTTTGGGCTCAAGCCATGTCGTCCGGATGGAAGTGTACCAGAGCATTACTGTATCTGTGGATTCTCAGAACGTGCCGTACTCCCCGGAGGTAATTTATTCCCGGTCGACTAGACCTAGAGACCTAAGATGTTACCGTTATACATCTTTTCAACTAACTATAAACTATGTTAGAGCTTCCTGCCCCCTACAGGGAAGAGTCCTACTAGACTCTGGAAAGTCTCGAAGAGTACATATATCTATGTATGAATACCAGGCAAGCTAATATAGTGGTCTCGCCCTATATTAAGTAAAGCATAGTTTGTATAGAACCACTGCGTCAATATATTGACCAGTAATCCGCACAATACTTGTATTGGACAAAGGTTTATATCCGCATAGGAAGAAACTAACTTCATCCCCTTTATGGGACGGAGTCCTCCCATTAGGGGACTACATAAACCAATGCAACATAGCTTGCATAACAGAACAATTCTAACAGAATTATCCCAGATAAGATACATAGAATTAAAATGCTCAATTATACCAATAAATTGACACAGGTGAAAGAGACGCAAGGTTCTCAAGAACAAGTTTATTGACAGATAATAAACAGACAGGTTAACAACAAATATATATATTTATATAAAAGAGGATAACCCAAAACTTTAAGCATAAGTATGATAGTAAACAGAACTTGTTTATCTGAAAGAAAAACCATTAAACACCACTTTAATAAGATACCAAGGTATCAAGTCATAAAAGTCTGTATTACAAATCAATCACATTAGCGTTAGAAACGCTTGGCACACATGTCTGAACTTATGCTAGGTTCACCTTTGAAAGAAGGAACAGTCTATATGGGCACTTGGTGCCCTCATTTAGTTTGTAGTACAGTATGTACCTACACACTCACCCTGGACTTAATCGTCCCAATTAAGACCACTGTTCCTCACAGAGTTAAACAGTAGGGTTAACTACACGACCCACTGCTACCACAGATCTCTTAAGTTCCTCTACTTGCTTCGCATAGTGGCGAAAGAACACCCTGGAAGACTTCCAGCCCGTGTATGAACGGAGATGTTCAAAATCCATACAATTAAAGAAATTTAGGGATGAGGCAACTTTCCTCGGATCGTGACCTGCGGGTGTACTGTCAGGATCCGCTCTGCGAATAAAATATGTGATTTTCGCTCTGAGTTGATTCAGAGATAAATTTGAGCCTGATGTTTCTCCCCTGAATAGTTGACCACCCTTGAAGTCTGAAGTTCTACGAAGATAGACCTTTAGGCATTCTACTGGACATAGAGATGCATCTTCTTTCAGAGGGCAGATTCTCCAGGGACCCCACCTGTTGGTGGGTAACTCATTCTTGGCGAGAAACGTAGGATCCGGAAACAGGTTCAGCTCCCCCCCATCCAGGAACTGAACACGACCTGCCTCTCTCGAGAGGGCTACGATCTCACTAACCCTGGCCCCGGACGCGAGTGCAAATAGGAAAATAACTTTTTGCGTCAAATCCTTTAACGCACATTCTTCATTGCTCAACAGGGAGGCGAAATGAAGAACTTTGTCTAAAGACCATGAGATGGGCTTTGGAGGTGCTGAAGGTCTGAGCCTAGCACAGGCTTTCGGAACTTTATTAAAGATCTCGTTACCTAGGTCGATCTGGAAGGCAAATAAAATGGGTCTCATCAAAGCAGATTTACACACTGAAATCGTGTTAGCTGCCAACCCTTGGCCATGGAGGTGGATGAAGAAAGATAAGCAGAAGTCTGTAGAGATCTCCTGCGGATTCTTTGCCTTTACAAAGGCCACCCATTTTCTCCAAGATGACTCATATTGCCTTCTAGTCGATTTGCACTTATATTCCTCTAGGAAGTCTATGCTGGCTTTCGAAATCCCGAAACGCTTTCTCACCGCAAGGGCGAGAAAATCACGAGCTGCAGGGTCCGGGTTTTCTGTAATGAAGCGCAGACAGTCGACTTCTGGACTCGCTGGGTCAGAACTGGATGTGGTAGCGGCACGAACTTCATCTGTAGTTCCAACGCCAAGGGGAACCACATACTGTTCGGCCACTTGTGGGCCACTATTGCTGCTACCCCCTTGAAGGATCTCAGTTTGTTGAGGACCCTCAACAGAAGGTTGTGAGGAGGGAACAGATAAATCCTGGACCATCTGTTCCAGTCGAGGGACATTGCGTCCACTGCTTCCGCTAAGGGGTCCTCGTACGGGGACACGTACAAGGGCAACTTCTTGTTGTCTTTCGTCGCAAAGAGGTCTATTTTCAGTTCTGGGACTTGATTCAGAATGAAGGAAAATGATCCTGCGTCTAAGGACCATTCCGACTCTATCGGTGTGAACCTGGATAGAGCGTCCGCTGTCACATTGCGGACTCCTTGAAGGTGAACTGCCGACAGGTACCACTTCTTCTTTTCCGCCAATCGGAAAATGGCTAACATCACTTGGTTGAGAGGTGGTAACCTCGACCCTTGTCGATTCAAGCATCTCACAACCACCTCGCTGTCCGTCACCAATCTTATGTGGATCGAGTGACGCGGGAGACTTTCTTTAAGGTAAGGAGCACTGCCATAGCTTCTAGAAAGTTTATATGAAAGGTCCTGAATAGCTTGGACCAAGTCCCCTGGACTTTTTTCCGATGAGAGTGACCTCCCCATCCCTCCTTTGAGGCGTCTGAGTGAATCGTCATCGACGGGGGAGGTGGCTGAAGAAGAACCGACTTCTTTAGATGTCTGGCTTGGGACCAAGGTCTGAGAAGAGTACGTAGCCGAGGCGGCACTGGTCTTCTCAGGTCTCTTCGCGCGTTTGATGCATACCTTCTCCAAACTCCGGTTGCATTCTTTAGCTGTGCTCTTAGCACTGGGTCTGTCACTGAAGCAAACTGGAGAGAGCCTAGTACCCTCTCCTGTTCGCGTCTTGATATCCTTTCGGAATCTAGAAGTCTCTTGACAGAGCCCGCTATCTCCTTCCTTTTCTTCGTCGGGATGGAGAAACTGTGTGACAAAAGGTCCCAGTGGATTCCCAGCCACTGGAACTTTTGGGATGGAGAAATTCGAGACTTTTTTCTGTTGATCTTGAAGCCTAGGTACTCTAGGAACTGGATCACCTGACTGGAAGCTTGCAAGCATTCGGTCTCGGATGCTGCCCACACCAGCCAGTCGTCCAGGTAGGCTACTACCTGAATTCCCTTTAGGCGTAATTGTTTGAGAGCTGCGCTCGCAAGCTTCGTGAAAATCCTTGGGGCTATGTTTAGCCCGAATGGCATGGCTCTGAAGGCGTACAGTCTCCGTTGTAGCCTGAACCCTAGGTAGGGGGAGAGTCGACGGCTGATTGGAATGTGCCAATAGGCGTCTGACAAGTCTATAGAGACTGAGTATGCCCTCTTGGGCAGTAAGGTCCTTATGTGTTGCAGTGTTAGCATCTTGAATTTGCAATTCACTATGAACTTGTTGAGTGGCGACAAGTCCAGAATGACTCTGAGCTTTTCCGAGTCTTTCTTGGGAACACAAAACAGCCTCCCTTGGAATTTGATGGACTTCACCTTTCGGATCACCTTTTTCTCCAACAGTTCTTGAACGTACTCCTCCAAAACGGGGGTGGAGTGTTGGAAAAACCGAAGGCACGGGGGTGGAGTGCTGTACCAGCTCCAACCCAGTCCATTCTTGAGTAGGCTTTGGGCCCAGGGATCGAAGGTCCAGCGATCCCAAAATTTCATCAGTCTCCCTCCTACCGGTATCGTTTCACTTGGACTGCCGTCCTGAGGTCTTGCCTCCCTGACCACGACCACCTCTGAATCCCCTTCCCCTTGAGGGGCGCCTAGACGAGCCTCTGGCTGCTCCTCTAGGTTTTGCACGAAAGGAAGAAGACTGTCCTTCGAACGTTGGGGTGAATGTGGTTGACTGACCTGGCACAGCCTGGGGTACCCACTGAAAAGTAGTCGGGGTTTGAGCCACCATCTGGGGCACTGGAGGCAAAGGCAATTGCAGTTGCTGTTGCTGTCTATAAGGCTTGGCTGGCCGAGACGGTAGCCTAGTCCTCATATTCTTCCTCTTTGGTTGAGGACCCTCATCCGGGGAAGATTTTCTTTTGATAGCCAGGCCCCACTTCTGGAGAAGGTTTCTATTCTCCACGGCGGCCTTATCAACAACCTCTTTGACCACATCGGTAGGGAAAAGGTCTTTTCCCCAAATGTTGGAGGAGATTAACTTCCTTGGCTCGTGTCTCACCGAAGCCCCGGTGAACACGAACTCCCTGCAAGCTCTCCTTGCTTTGACGAAGCCATAAAGGTCCTTCGTCACTGTGGCTAGATGAGACTTAGCCACTACCATGAACATTTCATGGACCTTAGGGTCACTTGCCATCGTCTCAAGAGTAGTCTGATGAGACATTGAGGCAGCCAGTCTTTCTTTTGTCTCGAACTCTCTTCGTAAAAGAGATTCGGACAGCTTGGGGAGGTCCTCGCCGAATTGCCGTCCGGCAATATCAGCCTCCAACTTTCCCACTGAGAATGTCAGATGGACATCCTTCCAGTCTTTGTGGTCCATAGGCAGAGCCAGCGACAAGGGTTTACACTCCTCCAGGGAGGGGCAAGGCTTGCCGGCCTCGACTGCCTTTAGGACAGCCGCAAACCCTTTCTGTAAAAAGGGGAAGGCTCTATCAGGAGAGGACACAAAAGAAGGGAGCTTCTTGCTCAATGCAGCTACCTTCGAATTAGAGAAGCCCCTCTCTTTCATCGAGGATGAAAGTAGGGCTTGAGCCTTAGCGTGGTCCATAATAATGACCTCCTTCGGCTCTGTCTCCTCCCTTGAAGCTGGTTCTTTTCTCAACCGGACATAGCAGTCCGGATATGATGCCTTGCTGGGCCAGAATTCTACCTCCTCTAGGGGAACTGAACCCAGCTTATCCGAGATGACGATCTTACCAGTCGTCATCTGCATGTGCTCAGCATACCTCCATGGGTTAGCATCTGAGCATATGGGAAGGTCTTTCACATTGAGCCTTTTCTGGGGCCCATGTGATTCTGCCAGGGACTGCATGCGCAGTTCCATTGCAGCCGCCTTCTCCTGATTCTCCTTCTGCATTTGTTGGATCATTCCAACAATCGAAGAGAGGGCCTGTCCCAGTTCTACTGGGAGACCAGCCGATGTTGAGGGGATAGGCTCCGGCATCTGAACCGGAGTACCCGACACCTCGTCGACCTCATCCTCTGCGACATCCGGGGTTTGAACTTGATCCTGACCTTCTGCCAGGAGGTCTTCTTCCAAACGTTCGTCCAGGTCAGACATCCTGTCATCCAACTGGATGTCTTGCATCGCGACTGCGACTTCCACGTCCACCTGGACTTGATCTTGAGGGATCTCCTCTTGAGGCTGGGGAATCACTGCCTCAGCTGATGCCTGGGGAAAAAGATACGCCCTCATCTTCTCACTTGGAAGATAAGGGCCAGAGGTGTTCTTCTTGAAGCCCCTTACCCAAGTACGAAGCTTTTCCCTTGCTATATCCCTTGATTCCGCCGTTCTAGGGGAATCAAAAGCCTCAGTAATCAGGTTAGTGCATACAGTACATACCTGAGGGTCCCAATACTGGAGATCATCCTTGGAGACAGCGCATGCTGCGTGTCTCCTACAACACTCATGTCCACAGAGGTTCTTGCTGCGGACATTGCAGAAAACATTTCCGCACTTCGGAGGGTCCTCCTGTAAAGAGAAGAAATTTCCATGAGTATCAAGTGAACTATGTATCACTGGATATGCATAGTATAGCATAACAATTCATAAAGGAAAGACACACACTTGTGTTTCCCTCACAACCCATTGCTGCAGCCTTCCAGATAATAAAATCAAAATGGTTTATCTCTTCTAGAGTAACCAATGCAAGGTTTCCAGAGGAAACAGGTGGAGCTCACACCTAGGCAATGATTTTAAAATCCTGGATAATAGACAGGGAAGAACTCTGCTTCCTATCTGAGGGCAACAGCAAAGGGCTGTGCAAGAAAACACAATAGTGTTAGAAGATGCAGTGCTGTACCTAAACCTTTACTATAGTTTTCTTCTTACTGTATATGCTATACAGAAGAATACTAGTACAGTATAGGAGGATGTGTGCCGGCCTGCCTTTGCCGGCCGGCACACACCACAACTAGCTTTAAAGTATACTACTTAACAGCTATAGGGCGGCAGCACTCTGGTTCAAATGCCTGTGCCGGTCGGCAGCAGCTGCCGGCCGGTAACAGCCAGTGTTGGCCGGCAATGACTGCCGGCCAGCAACTACACAAGGTAGTACCCAGCTGCCGGCCACACTCTTGGTGACCGGCAGACAAGGACTGACATAAGCCGGCCGGCAAAGGTACAAGACCGATGCCAGCCGGCAGCAAAAGAACCAGAAGACTACACCTGCCCGGCTGCCGGCCTCATAGGCCGGCAGCCGGGACAGGTACAGCACTAGAAGAAAATAGAATGGATGCCAGGATAAGAGTGTACACAACCCCCCAAGCCCGGCAACCGAAAGAGTGCATATAAGGAAGGGGAGAAACTTAATTCAGGCTTCCTTGACCAATGCCGTCCGGCTCTGCCGGTAGGCATGGATGAGGGACCAAGAGAGGTCCGGGCAGCACTCGAAAACATAAGACCCTTGCCGGCCAGCATCTCTGCCGGCCGGCAATGGGCTGAGTCAATTCCACATCCCAACCTATACTAGGTCCAGAAGTAGAACGACGTACAGTACAGTAATACCCCTGCCGGCCAGCTCTGCCGGCCGGCAAGGTACAGTACAGTAATGGCTAGGCCATTACGGAGATAGAGGGGGAAGGGACAAGAGGGTCCTGCCAACCTTGCTTTAGTGACAGATCACCCGCAGCCAAGAAACTTATCTTAGCCTAAGGGAGATCTAAGGGAAAAGGCCAGCAATACTTGCCAGCTTCCAGAGCACCAAAGCAAGGAAGGCGTTGCTACTCCCAAGGGAAGAACTTATCCTCCCCCGAGAACAGCAACAGGACTTAGTCTGGTCGATCACAAAAGAAGGAATCATAACTTACAGAAACCTTCGGTAGTGACCTAAGGGAGCTAAGCTCCCTTTGTAAGTGTTAGGTCAGCGAGGGGAACTCTGCCCCAAGCCAGACAACACGGACTCAGACTAAAAACTCTGTTGTTCTGTCCCTCTTGAACCATAGCCACAGGAACATGAAGGTACAGTAACACCCTAGTATAGTTTTATTGAAAATAAATTCGGAAAAAACCACTAAGGGATAAGCCCAAGGCTTAAACAGAGGGAAAGGGATTGCATACCTTCTCCGAAGAAAAGAAAGCAACCGGGGAGTATGATAAAGTATACTAAGGCTCCATAAGCAATTAGCCTAGGCACCAAGAGAATCGATTACCTAATTCACCGAAACTCACACGTATACAATCTTGGAAATATTCCACACAGTCTAAAATGTATAAAATATAGCCTAAAGCTTCAATAAAATTTTAATTACACTCGGAAAAACCAAAATCATGCATGAAGTACTAGGACCAAACGACTAGGCTACATGGCCTAGCGTAGGCCAGAATGGCGAATACTTCGCCAAATAATACTAAGCACGAAAGGAAATCCTATGTAAAGCTAAATAGCTAAAATTTATTAAAGCAAAACAACCAGGAATGTCGCTCTGACTAACTAATTTATACCTAGCGAGCGACAGTGTCCAGGACACCTCTGGTAGGCTACGGCTCTTGTATCAAAGATTAATCCTATTAATCACTCAAAATTTTACCAAGAGCCTACATTTATACATAACAGACACTATACTCAACTTATCAGAGGCCAACGAAGACGAAGAAGCCATGAAAAGCCGAATAAATCCAAGATTTGCGAGAAAAACAGGAAAAAACACCGAGTTGTTAAGCTACGCAAAAAGGAATACAGATGGCGCCAGGATTGGCGCCAGGCACGCATACGAATCGGGGGATAGGGAAGCCTTGGGAGCGGCTCCCCTTTTTCTTTCCCGAATTCGTATCTCGTCAATCACCTCCTACGAGACGAAATCTCTGTCCAGGTCGTAGATTGCCATGTGACGTGTCTAGAATACGTCCTCTGATATGTCGCGATATCCCTTTCACGAGGGATACTCGCTCCAGGAGTTAGAATTCTGGTACCTTAAGGTAAATTCTCTGGGAATATCGCCGTAGTTGTAATATACCCTAGGAAGCTACCCTATAGGAACTTCCATCAGGACGACATGGCTTGAGCCCAAAAATATATATATATGTATATATGTGTGTGTGTCTATGTATATATATATATATATATATATATATATATATATATATATATATATATATATATATATATATATATATATATATAAACTGCATTCATATATGTATACTATTTTGTATTAATGAATGTACACGTACGAAGAAGAGAGTTGTTATACTAAGAGTCAACAGTAGTTATGTCACCTGTAAATAATATTAACCTTTCTAGATTGGCATATAAAACTTTTTTATGTAGGAATATGTAATCTTGAGTATGGAGCTTTAGGCGTGAATTAAATTCAAAATCTTGAATCCAGTTTTAAATTGGGTTTTTAAATCCATTCCTGTGTTCACCCGAAAATCACGTATTTGTCTATTCTTAGCTTATTTCATGAAGTATAAAGTAAGACCTGCTGTGCAGAGAGTACTGGACTACTTGTCCATTCATAATGTTCAAGTTTCGCATTTGTTTTGTTTTCTGTGCTCACTAGATCTCTTATTGGGTTTGAAATTTATCTTTTGTAATAAGCTTTTTAGTTTTTGTCTTATACTTATGAGTTTATTTTGTTATATTCATATTTCATATAAAATGATAATTCATTTACATTTATTTAGAATATTTACTTTTTAAAGCAAGTTAACCCCAAGAAAGACAGGTTCGGGTTCCAACAAATTACAGAAAGAAAATGTAAAGCCACTGCAAATGTCGTATGGTGGTAACCAAGAAATTTTCCCTACGCCCCAATATTAACCAGGTTCTGTCATTTCTCATCCCAATTAGGAATTCAGTCTAGATAATAATGAAATGTCAAAAAAAAATTGTTTAATGAAAATTTTATATAATATTGATATGTCAGTTCAGTGAAATTTCGCCGCAAAGTCTTTGTTTTACATATTAAACAGTAAAAAAAGATGTTATTACTTAATCAATCAATAAAGGGTAAATTCTTAGGGTTTTCTTGCTGAGACACGTGAAAACTCTAAATTTGTCAGCCAGATAATATGTTGATTTATATATGCCATTAAAAAGTGATTTATAAATTTGTAGTAAAGAAAGAATGATAATGAATATCAACTATTTTCTGAGGGTAAGAACCGAAGGAGAAAATTGATGAATAGACGAGGTCAGTTATAAGATAATCTATTAAAGATGAGTAGATCCAAGAGCCCAGGTAAGTGGGAGAATCATGGAAGAGGGTGTCGTGAATAAACAAGGGGAAGGTGAGCTGAACAAGGGGAAACTGTCCAGAAGTTCTCGAGAGGGGGAGATGTAAATGGTGGAGGGTAGAGACACTGGAATGGTATTGGTGAAAGTTTATTGGGAAATGAAAATTAAAAGGAAATTAGTAACCCATACGAAATAAAACAAAGCAAGAGAAAGTTCTTCAACAATTATGGGGAAATTCAAAGAAATCCTTGGGAATATTATATTAGTATATTGAGCAATATATTACCAATGCGTTCCAAATAATGCCACTGTCGTTTGTTCAAATAAATATTTGTGAATCAGATAGACATATCTTTGCCAGCGTCGGTTGCTGTATATTAATATTTGTGGACTAATTGATACAAGTGGCCTTGGAATGGCTTCCAGACAGTGGGATATTCGACAGTATTATGTAACGAATACGAATCTGTAGTATATGAAATTAGTCACTCATCTTAGCCCTTTCGAGGCTTGAAAAACAGTACTTACAATTGCAACGCTTTGGTAAGGGAAGTTGGATTTCCAGTTTATATTAGGAATTAGTACTTCAATGTATGTCCTGTTATGGATTGTGTTGCCGCGAGATTTATGTTCTATAGGTAAAGGTTAATGCCAAGCCTAACAACAGTTACGTGATTTGTGTAGGTCACAGTCCAAACATGGATATTATTTTCCATTGACTTGTCAATGTCATGGCTTAGGTAATTAATTTAATGTTGCATCAGAATCTAGCTGTGGAAATCATAAACAGGACCACATTTATATGTTAACAGTTTAGACCAAGTACAAATCAATTCCCATTGTATTATAATCTTCATGGATTGTCCTCCAATTTGGTTTTCTTTAAGTCTTTTCCACATTAAATGGGAGAGGGATGTATAAGAATGTTGAATCTGTCCTTCTTTCATATGCAAAAATTGTGAACATCATTTGAATGGTGAATTCTTCTTCTTCTTCTTCTTCTTCTTCTTCTTCTTCTTCTTCTTCTCTCTCTCTCTCTCTCTCTCTCTCTCTCTCTCTCTCTCTCTCTCTCTCTCTCTCTCTCTCTCTCTCTCTCTCTCTCTTTTTTTTTTTTTTTTTTTTTTTTTTTTTTTTACTACCTCATTAAAAACGAACACTGTTCCGGCGATGGTTGGGGATGTGCTTACCTGCACTAGGAGCCTTATAATCTTTGTAAGAATAAGATAGATGTTGCTCTCGACTTGACGATTCGACTGCAATTGAGAAAAATCTAGTATTGAAAACTCGTTCAGGAGGTAACTTCGTAACAAAATTGTGATTACTGTCAAATCTGCACACTTAGGGAAAAGACTCGGTGCCTTCTTTGCTTAAACCTGGTGACGGTACTATAGACTATCTAAAGGGAGATGTATTTGGAAGTAACCAGATTAATGTGAAACCTAGAATGACATATTCCCGTTTTCTTGTAGTTAGAGGCGAGTTTAGCATTTACGTCCTGTGAAATTTAGGTTCAATACAGCGTAATGTTGCTTATGACAACAAAGACCCAAATGATGTTATCGTTTTTTCAAGGACTGTTGATTATTTATATCTTATATCGACTCTATTGTGTTGTAAGTTAGCTAGAATTTCAAAGTAATCCTGTATGTACCTTTAATACTTGGTTATTACATAAAGTAAGATGCATTCTATTATGTGAATGGGTTGGTAGGCAAACCATGTTCTGTGAAATATTCTGAGAACCATGTAGAAAAATATCTTTATTTAACGACAGAATTTTCTCGGACGACTTACGGTCTAACGCTAAAAACATTTTCATTAAATATGTCTAGATTTTCTTTTGTGTGGGAATTGCGCAAAGAAAACATGTTATTCAAGTACGACGTATGGTATGACCGTAATTCCTTACAGTGTGTATATGCACAGTTTCAACGTAGATTTCTATATCAGTTATTTCCCTTTTGCATTTAACTTTTAACGAAGTAGTTATAATTTCTTTAGTAGATTAGTGTTTCTTTAAGAGTTGCACATCAATTGATCTTTTAAGGTTTATATGAATGAAATTGAACAGCCAAAACCCTTTTTTCACCTGGACGTCTTTGGTGTATAATTAGAAATTAAAGGAAAACTCGTTGCAATAATGGCGCCAATGAGAAAACTTGTTGGCTTGAGAATAAAGAATGTCAAGACTAACCAAACCTAGTTGTACACTGAAAGGGATAGTTTAGCCCTGAATATTCATCGGCCTGTGATTATCCCACGATAATACGTTCTGAAGAGGAACTGCCTTTAAGGGTCTTTTCAAAGTTGTTTTAACTTTGGTTTGGAGAACGAATTGTTCTCCAGATGATATATGAAATGTATGATTTATGAACTCCTAAAGAGGATAGAGTATTTGGTAATCCCTTGGATATTGCAAAGCATTTGAAATGTTTATCCTCAGTAAAGCGTACAATCAATTATTTCTCTATTATATTATTTACAATACTTTAAAATCGATGGGATGAAAGGGA
>NC_090765.1:46494299-46516799 GCF_036898095.1 Palaemon carinicauda | reverse complement strand
TTATTTTTATTATGAGGATGATGCTGATTATTATGTTCATGACGATGATAAAATAATGATTATGATGATCATGATTATTATTATGGTTATGATGATGATGAAGATGATTATTATGATGATGATGATGAAAATGAAGATGATGATTACTATGATGATGAAGATGATGATGATGATGAAGATGATTATTATTATGATGATGATGATGAAGATGATTATTATTATGATGATGATGATAATGATTATTATTATTATGATGATGATGATGATTATTATAATGATGATGATGAAGATGATTATTATTATGATGATGATGATGATGGTTATTATTATGATTATGATGATGATTATTATAACGATGATGATGATTATGATTATTATAACGATGATGATGATTATGATTATTATAAAGATGATGATGAAGATGATTATTATTATGATGATGATGAAGATGATGATTATTATTATGATGATGATGATTATTATTATGGTGATGATGGTGATTATTATAATGATGATGATGAAGATGATTGTTATTATGATGACGGTGATGATGGTTATTATTATGATGATGATAATTATTATAATGATAATGAGATAATGATGATGATGATTATTATTATTTTTATGATGATGATGAAGATGATTATTATTGTGATAATGATAATGAGATTATGATGATGAGGATTATGATTATTATTATGATGATGATGATTACTTTGATGATGAAGATGATTATTATGATGATGATGATGATGATGAAGATGATTATTATTATGATGATGATGATGATGAAGATGATTATTATGATGATGATGATGATTGTTATTATTATGATGATGATGATGATGATGATAAAGATGATTATTATTATGATGATGATGATGAAGATGATGATTACTATGATGATGAAGATGATTATTATGATGATGATGAAGATTATTATGATGATGATTATTATGATGATGATGATGATAAAGATGATTATTATTATGATGATGATGAAGATTACTATGATGATGATGATGATGATGATGATGACAAGCCAAAAAAAACTACATGGTCTCCTCAAAGCCCTCTAGTAGAAGAAGAAGAAGAAAATTCAGAGAGAGAGAAAGAGAGGAAGGAAGACCTCCTGTTCCCCGGGAAACCTCGAAGGTAGGCTTCTCGACTCCAAGCAAAGCCCAGAGGAGAGCCCCCACTTCGAGAAGACCCAGCAAGAGGTCCTCTTGGCCGACGGAAAGGTGGTCCCCGGGCCCCTCCGAGTCGATCCCCGAAGAGGGACTTTATGCCACGTCCGTGGCGCCTTTGCGACCATGGGTCCGTCAGGAGACCCTTGAGGAGGGCGTCCCAGCCGAGCCACGGCCCCCGGGCAACTCCAGGGATACCCTGGAGAGGTGACCTGTCTGCCAATGAGCAAGAAAGATAGGAGGAGAGAAGAGATTCTAAAGTAATACTTACCCGGGCAGCGGAGACCATGAAGACTAGACGGAAACTGCAGACTTAACTAGAATTTATTTTCGAGAAAAACCGATAGGAAAGTATTATGTAAATTTCAGTAAAATACAGGATTCCTTTTATTTCTGATAATAATTTTTGGAAACAAGTATCACTTTCGATTTTAATAATAACATTATTTTCTTAATATGTTAAAGATATAGAATTATATGAGCATTAAAATAATTTTATAACGATATCTCAAAGATGTTCTCCATTCAGGCATAGAACGAAGTCTTCAGTTCCTTTCAAATGCCGGAGACTCTGAGAATCTGATCTTCATTTCTATTGGAGACCGCTTCTGGATCTATACCGATTGGCTCCTGTTTTTGTAGTTACATATAATTAGTTGTTATGCTTAGATTCATAGCTTGAGTTATAGTATTTCGGCCATATGGCCGAATTCAGGGACTGGGGAAGCCATTTGGCACGAGATGCATGAAGCAAAAAAATTCAAACCTAAAATTAGAAAAGATAAGGATGATCATCTTGAAGACTTCCTGCAATAGAAACACCTGGATCTTGGAGACACGTCACCGATCTTTTCCTCAAAAGCCAAAACTAGATTGACGACCAAACTATTCCCGTTAAATCCAAACGTAAATAATGATCGGAAATATACAATGAAGATGCTTCGTGAATTATGAAAAAGAAGAGAAATTTCATCTTTTTCCTCTGCAGCTTCACTCCTTTCTATACCGTATACTTTTTCTCAACTTGTCTCGAAGGTGAACTCGGTCCTTGACACCTCGTATTTCAAAATGAATCCTCAAAAAAATCATGTCAAAATGTAAACGTAAATAATGATCAGAAATAAATACTGAAGATGCGTCGCAAATTATTAAAACAGAACAAACTTTCATCTTTCTCTTCCTCGGCTTCTCTCCTTTCTATATTGGGTCACGGTTTCTGATCAGCAGAACTTTTTCTCAGATTGTCTCTGAGGTGAACTCGGTCCTTCACAACTGTTATCTTTCAAAATAAATCTTTACATTTTTTTTTTTTGTAATTTCAAAGATTTTTTTTTAACTTTTTCAATATTCAATATCTATAAGTTAGTTTCTGAATATCCAAATATTCCTTCAACAAAACTTTCTTCGAAGTAGCTTTGATATTAAACTGTATTTCCATCATCCAACAAATTTAGTCTTGAGAAAGTCACGTGAAAAGTGATTAGAAACACTTGTCAACAACAAATAATAAATGGAGATACGTAAATTTACTTTACCGTTAAAATGAACGTGTAGATATATGTATATATGTATACATATATCCATATAACATATATATGTATTTATATAGTATATATATATATATATATATATATACATATATATATATATATATATATATTTCTAGATATACATATATATATGCACACATACATATATATGCACATACACATATTTATACGTGTGTATATATATAGATATATACACACGCATATGTGTGAATATATATATGTGTATTATACATATGTATGTACATATATACGTGTATGCATACATACATATATATTTTTATATATATATATATATATATATAGATATATATATATATATATATATATATATATATATATATATATATATATATATATATATATATATATATATATATATATATATATATATAGTTAATAGATATATTAGTCGTCTAAAAATCAAAGACATCTACACATACAATAACACACAAGTATATATATATATATATATATATATGTATATATAAATATTTATATAATATATCAACCACAATGGCATTTAATGTGAAATTCTTTGGTAATTATATCCACTAGATTTATATGTAGTTGAAATTCATTCATGAAAAATGTTTCTGGCTGGCCAAGGATTCGAACCCATAACTCTTAGTCAAAACAATACCATCAAGGCCCTATGACCAGATAGGTCTTTGCTGTTATTGTTTCAATTCAGAGGCATGGGTTCGAATCCTTGCCCTTCAAGAACCATTTTCCCTGAAAGAATTTCAATTAGATATAAATCCATTGGATATACATTACCAAAAGTAAAATTCCATATTAAATGATATTGTTATTGATATTTACAATGATTAAAATCACGAGTGTTCGTGATAAATATTCATACACACACATATATATGTATATATATATATATATATATATATATATATATATATATATGTGTGTGTGTGTGTGTGTGTGTGTATAGATATATATTTATATTTTATGTTTGTATGAGTATGAGTGTTTTTTGTTTATACACGATTGTATTTACCTGTCTTAATCTTATGTATATTCAATATACAGTTCAACTTTACACGGCTTCTTCTTAAAGATGTTTGATTCAAAGGTTATTAACCTTTTGGCGTTCATCAATTCTTTTGAAATAAAGTTGCCAAGCACGTCGTCTTTCCCTCCCACCCGGTCTGCGACCCACCATAGTCGACCAGTCTCAAGGTACATAGTTCAAATCTATGATCCAACACAGGACTTGTGGATCTTCCACTGAAAACTTCATCATCATCATCATCATCTCCTACGCCTATTGACGCAATCGTCCTTATCTTGGGATTTTAATTCAATACTTCTCCATTTATCATCTCCTACTTCGCGCGTCATAGTCCTCAGCCACGTAGGTCTGGGTCTTCCAACTTTTATATTGCCTAACAGAGCCTAGCTGAACGTTTGGTCGACAAATTTCTCTTGGGGAGTGCGAAGAGCATGCCCAAACCATCTTCAGATACCCCTCATCTTGATCTCATTCACATATGACACTCAAGTAATCTCTCTTATAGTCTCATTTCTAATCCTGTCCTGCCATCGAACTCCCAATATCCTTCTGAAAGCTTTGTTCTCCAATCTACTAAATCTGTTGGAGGTAGTTTCATTGTCATACCATGACTCACGTCCATTTTACATACATTATATATATATATATATATATATATATATAGATATATATATATATATATATATAGATAGATATATATATGTGTATATATATATATGTATATATATATATGTATATGTATATATATATATATATATATATATAGAAAACCCAATGGTTCTTGCATCGCTCGTGAAAGCATCAACTCCTGCACATATTCTGGCAAGCGGTAATGTTGAGCTGCAACGCTAACATTGACTGATTATTATTTCTTATATAAATATTGGCAGTATGTATGTGTATATAAACACATACATACATTATATATATATATATATATATATATATATGTATGTATGTATGTATTTAACAATTGAATGGTTCTTGCTTCGTTATGAAGTGAAGCGATATTGCAACTATCAGGTGAGATCGCATACCAAAGCAGAAATTTGCAAATTTTTGCTCCTATGCCCTGTTATAGGAAATTTGGGTTGAAAATGCTTATAATATATGTTTACATGACATTATTCACAATTGTAGCACACCACTTCAGAATGATTTCTTGTAAATCTATCGTGGATCCATTTCTTGAAAAAAGATTAATATGGGCCAGTCCATGGTTGCATGAATGAGATGAAGTGAAATATTCTGCATTTGCTTGGAAAATGTTGCCTTTTAAGTTGACTATTTTCTGAGTAACCAAATAATTTTTTATCTCAAAACTTTCACCACAATTCCATCGTCCAACAAATTTAGTCTTGGTGAAGTCACGAAAAATGTTATTCGAAACACATGTCAACAACAAATAATTAATGGAGATACGTAAATGTAGTTTTCATTTTAACCTGAAAACTAACTGGAGCTCAGAAGAAGAGAGAGAGAGAGAGAGAGAGAGAGAGAGAGAGAGAGAGAGAGAGAGGCCACAAAGTTCTTTTTGTTGTCATCTTAAATGTTCTTGTTTTCCCCAACTCCTATAGTCTTCCGTCTTTTAAAGGGCGGCTTTATCACTTCCATCATTATTAAACCCGATTCAGAGCGCTCCTCTTCACCCTGCTCTTTCCTCCTCTTACTTTGGAAGCTTGAGGCCGGCAAGTGTGCACAGGAAACAATTATTATTATTATTATTATTATTATTATTATTATTATTATTATTATTATTATTATTATTATTATTGCACCCATACCTACTAGAAAAGAGCTGCTGAACAAATACGGTGCAGTAGTTAACCCCTTGGGTTAAGAAGAATTATTTATTTATACACACGCACACACACACACACACACACATATATATATATATATATATATATCGATTGCCCTAGTGGCGGCAATGTGTTTCCTAAAAGAATCCTTCTATTTTCTCAGCTTCTTCAGAAATTCAAGTGTAAGCCTTCATTTATAGAAACAATGGTTGTTATTTTTATTTATTTATTCCAATAATGCAGCAATGTTCCGATAAACTATGTTTTTATCAAGTGACTAAGGGGTAACCTAAGTTTCAAATCCCTTTTATGTATGATATTCTATAAATATTATGATTGATTATTTTGAAATTATATTCTGAATAAATATAAGTTTGAAGTTTAGATGAGAACACTACAGTACATGATTTGCAATGCTTACTTGCCAGAGTGCATGAAATGTCACACGAGGTGGGGCTGAAGATAGATAGAAGAAAGACAGATGATGAGAACGGAGTATGCAATGGAGGATGAAATATCATTGGTAGGAGAAATGATTAATGAGGTAGATCATATATGTAGGAACAATAATCTCCAATACAGGATCTTTAGAATTGGAGTTTAGTGAAAGATTGAAAAAAGCAAATCAGACAATTGCATAAAAATCACAATTAAACGAATTCATAATTTCACCGCCGGGTTTTACAATCTTCCTTCCATTCTCTCTTTGGTGTTTGACAGTAGAATGCTCGTTTTACACAGGACCCACTCTACGTGAGTCTTGCTTTAACCGAACCGCTATTTTCACCATGAGTTAATTTAATCAATTCCATGTTTTTACTAGATTCTGGTATTCAAAGTAAGTTTATAATAACATGTTTTTTTTTTTTTATTCTTAGTGTAATTTGTCTCAATTTGTGTTGAAATATGTGAAAAGTAACAAAACTATGCAACGTGCATTCGAAAAAAAGCTCCTGTCGTTGACTTCGGCGGGTGTTGTTGTTAAATTTAGAATTACCATCAAGATACTTTATAATATATTTATTTATTTAACATTATTTATTGACAAAACCTATATCTAATGGAGAAATTTAGATTAATAAATAAGTTTCGATTCACATTACTTGGTAATCATTTGAAAACAATGATGGTATTCGGACAAAAATACTTCCGATCAATCAGCTATTAGGAAATTTTCCGAGCTAAAAGGGCACCCCCGCGAGTCGGTGCAAATATGCCTCGATAAAGAAAAAATTTACTATAGGCTTCCATAGTCGTTGTTAGTAACTTCTAAATTTTTGCATAAACCCAGTTATCTCATTGCTTCGAATTTTCTGTGACCCCTCTCTCTCTCTCTCTCTCTCTCTCTCTCTCTCTCTCTCTCTCTCTATATATATATATATATATTCATTTATTTATATATATATTATATATATGTATATGTATGTGTGTATATGTATATAAATTATATATATACGTATATATGTGTATATATGTATGTTTGTATGTGTATACACACACACACACATATATATATATATATATATATATGTATATATAATATATATATATATATGTATATATATATATATATATATATTATATATATATATAAATTGAATATTCTTGTGGATAGCCAGTTATTAGGAAAGTTTTGTTCATCAACCAAATGCCTCGTCTGTGTATGTATGTATGTATCTATATGTGTAAATAATATGTATATAGAGTGTATTGTATATATATATATATATATATATATGTGTGTGTGTGTACATATATTTATAGACATGAGACGTTTGATTGAAGACGAAACTTTCCTGCCAACTGATCCTTACATAGAATGACTCGCCAATTCCCCATTTCTTCAGTAATGACCAGATTCGAAGCGAGTAAAGAAAAGCATGACGACTCAGATGTCTGCCTTCAAACACTGTTCTTTGGTGTTAGTAGTTTCTCTAAGACACTTGTAGTAGGGATTGCAACATATAGGTAGGGAAATTGTAAGTGCTGTATAACAGCATTATCATTATTATTATTTTTATGTTTTTTTTTTTTTTTTTTTTGAGGGTGTGGATAATCCCATGTAAATATTCTTAAGGATTTTACGGTGTCTTCCACACAATACTATATATATATATATATATATATATATGTAAATATCACCCACGAAATGCATTTAATACCGAATTCTATCTTGGGAATATATATATATATATATATATATGTATGTAAATATCACCCACGAAATGCATTTAATACCGAATTCTATCTTGGGAATATATATATATATATATATATGTGTGTGTGTGTGTGTGTGTGTGTGTGTGTGTAAAACAAAACAAAACCAGCAAAGACCAAAATTTATAATTCCAGAAATAGTTCAATCCAGTAAATTAGTAATGTATTAAAATTTGTACTTTAATTGTTTTGACATTAGTTCATAAAGCTACGTATATTTTTATATTTAATTTATTGATTTTCCTTCTCAGCATGTGACAACCGAGTAATGAACAAAGTTCTTTTTTGTCATCTTAAATGATCTTGTTTTCCCCCAACTCCTATAGTCTTCCGTCTTTCAAAGGGCGGCTTTATCACCTTCATCATTATTAAACCCGGCCCAGAGCGCTCCTCTTCTCCCTGCTCTTTCCTCCTCTTACTTTCGAAGCTTCAGGTTGGCGAGTTGCACACGAAACGATTATTATTATTATTATTATTATTATTATTATGATGATGATGATGACGATGATGTTGATTATTATGATGATTATGATTATGATGATGCTGATGATGATTATGGCGATGATGATGATGATTATTTTTATGATGATGATTACTTTTATGATGATGATGATGACTATTATAATGATGATGATGATGATTTTTATTATTATGATGATGATCATGACTATTATGATGACGATGATGATGATGATGATTATTATGATGATGATGATGATCATGACTTTTATGGTGGTAATGATGATGATTATTATGATGATGATGACGACTTTTATGATGATTACTTTCATGATGATGATGATGATTACTTTTATGATGATGATGATGACTATTATAATGATGATGATGATGATTATTATTATTATGATGATGATCATGACTATTATGATGACGATGATGATGATGATGATTATTATGATGATGATGATGATCATGACTTTTATGGTGGTAATGATGATGATTATTATGATGATGATGACGACTTTTATGATGATTACTTTCATGATGATGATGATGATGATGATGATGATTAATATTATGATAATGATCATGACTATTATGATGATGATGATTATTATTATGATGATGATGACTTTTATGGTGATGATGATTATTATGATGATGATGATGATGACTATTATGATAATGATGATGATTATTATTAATATGATGATGATTATGGTGATGATAATGATTTTTTTTATGATGATGACTATTATGATGATGATTGTAGCGATGATGATGATAATGATTATTGTGATGATGGTGATAAACCAAAAAAACTACTTGGTCTCCGCAATGCCCTTTAGAAGAAGAAGAAAAGGATTCAGAGAGAGAGAAAGAGAGGAAGGAAGACCTCCTGTTCCCCGGGAAACCTCGAAGGTAGGCTTCTCGACTCCAAGCAAAGCCCAGAGGAGAGCCCCCACTTCGAGAAGACCCAGCAAGAGGTCCTCAAGGCCGACGGAAAGGTGGTCCCCGGGCCCCTCCGAGTCGATCCCCGAAGAGGGACTTTATGCCACGTCCGTGGCGCCTTTGCGACCATGGGTCCGTCAGGAGACCCTTGAGGAGGGCGTCCCAGCCGAGCCACGGCCCCCGGGCAACTCCAGGGAAACCCTGGAGAGGTGACCTGTCTGCCAATGAACAAGAAAGATAGGAGGAGAGAAGAGATTCAAAAGTAATACTTACCCGGCCAGCGGAGACCTTGAAGACAAAGACGGAATCTGCAGGATTCCGTAGAAATTTCTTTCGAAAAAAAAAAAAAACGATATGAAAGATTAATGTAAATTTGAGTAAAATATAACATTCATTTTACTTTTGATAATAATTTTTGGAAACAAGTATTACTTTTGATTTTAATAATAACATTATTTTCCCAATACGTTAAAAAATATAGAATTATAGGAGCATTAAAATAATTTTATAACGAGGTCTCAACTGAGTTGTGCTACATACAGGCATAGAACCAAGTCTTCCATCAGTTCCTTTCAAATGCCAGAGACTCTGAGAATCTGATCGCTCCGATTGGAGACCTATTTTGGATCTAAACCGAGTTGCTCCTTTTTTTTTGCAGTGACATATAATTGGTTATTAGGCTTAGATTCATAGCTCGAATTTGGGCCATATGGCTGGATACAGGGGCCGGGAAGCCATTCGTTACCAGATGCATAAAGAAAAACAAAATCAAACATCCAAATAGATGAGAAAAGGATGATCATCTTGAAGACTTCTTTCAAAAGAAACATCCGGATCTTGAAGACGCGTTACCGAGTTTTTCCTCAAAGACCAAAACTAGATTGAAGATCAAACTATTCCCGTGAAATTTTTAGCGTAAATAATGATAGGAATTGAACACTGAAGTTGCGTTGCATATTATAAAAAAAGCAACTTTCATCTATTTCTTCTTCATCTTCCACTCCTTTCTATATTGGGTCGCGGGTTCTGATCAGAACATTTTATCAAATTGTCTCGGAGGTGAACTCAGTCCTTGACAACTGTTGTATTTCAAAAGTAATCTTGGAAATTATCATTTAAAAGATTTTAAAAGGTTCCATATATCACTATTTATATTTCACACCGGAACTTTGGTAAGAAAATGCCTACGATATATGCTCATAGAAAGTTATTCGCCATTTGTGCATGCACCCCTTCAGTATGATTTCTTGAAAATCTATCGTTGATCCATTTCTGGAAATGATTAATATGGATAACTCCATAGTTGCAAGGGGAGGGAGATTGCGTGAAATATGCTGTATTTGCTTGGCAAATGTTGCCTTCTTGGCGTTGATTAATTTCTAAGTGAACAAATAATTTTGTATTAAGATATTCACCGCAGTAACCTTTATATTAAAGTGTAATTTCATCGTCCAACATATTTAGTCTTAAAGTCACGTAAAAATTTAGTCGAAACACTTGTCAACAACAAATAATAAATGGATGTAAGTTAATGCAATGTTCCTTTCAACTTGAAAACTAAACGGAGAGAGAGAGAGAGAGAGAGAGAGAGAGAGAGAGAGAGAGAGGCCACTTCGAAGTCTGTCAACCAACGTTTGTTCTCGTTCTGATAATAACTTAGTTATTAACTAGTGAGGTCCTTTAGAATCTAGTCTAAAAATTATTTGGCTAGGTGGATGGGTATCTCTGGGTACAGGAGGTTTTGTAGAAAGTCGATAGCTGATAAAAGGTAGCAATATGAGAAAGAGAGAGAGAGAGAGAGAGAGAGAGAGAGAGAGAGAGAGAGAGAGAGAATTGGCGTAAGATCAATAGTTAAATATATTTTTTGGTTTTACCAAGGAATAAAATTAACTTTCTTTTTCTTATTTTGTGGAGGAGGTACTTTTTTTTAAAGTATATGACGTAAACATTTATATCACAATTGCTGTGCGTTGTGTAATGCAAACTTCAGATTTTCTAGGTAATAGGTAGGCCAGGGCACCAGCCCCGTGTTGAGATACTTTCACTAGAGAGTTATAGGGTCCTTTGACTGGCCAGACAGTACTACATTGGATCCTTCTCTCTGGTTACGGTTCACTTTATCTTTGCCTACACATACACTGAATAGTCTGGCTTATTCTTTAAAGATTCTTCATGCACCTGACAACACTGAGATTACCCAACAATTCTTCACTCAAGGGGTTATCAACTGCACTGTTATTGTTCAGTGGTTACTTTCCTCTTAGTAAGGAAAGTAGAGACACTTTAGCTATGGTTAGCACGTCTTCTAGGAGGGCACTCCGAATTCAAACCATTGTTCTTTAGACGTGGGTAGTGCCATATCCTTTGTACCATGGTCTTCCACTGTCGTGAGGTAGAGTTCTCTGGCTTGAGGGTACACTCGGGCACACTATCCTATTTTATTTCTCTTCCTCTTGTTTTTTTAAGTTTTTATATTTTATATAGAAAATATTTATATTAATGCTGTTGCTGTCGTAAAATATTTTATTTTTCCTTTTTTCCTTTCCTCACTGGGCTATTTTCCCTTTTGGGGCCCCTGGACTAATAGCGTCCTGCTTTTCCAACTAGGGTTGTAGCTTAGCAAGTAATAATAATAATAATAATAATAATAATAATAATAATAATAATAATAATAATAATAATAATAATGATAATGCATACATACATACACGTCAGTTATTAGCAAAAACTTTTCGCATGAAATGTGCTTGTGATTACTTTAGTCCCCGGATGCTACCCGTTTTTGTCAACAGCATTCAAATAAACGAGCCACATTAGGGAGTCTTTATAAAATGGCAAAATATCATGTTTATACTTAATTAACCTTCCTGTATTTTTGAATTATTGATCACCATTCTCTCTTCTGGAATCCAATGTGTTTTTATACTATAAATGTTTACCATCTATTCACTACTTGAATGTTTATATTTTTTAGCTGCGACTGTTCTAAAATGCAGTAAAATGCAGATTTGTATTATTTTTCTTTTAATTGCTATCCGTAAAGTGATTGCTGTGACTCTTTTTGTGTATATATTTCGTTGTTAGGAAATATTTGATGTTCGTGAAGAAATTCGCCCTATATTTAGATGGTGTTGCTATGCATTTGGAACTACTGTGATGGATTACCAATGTTAAAAACTTGTACAATTTAAAAAACTTGTGTTATAGAGTAAAACTATTTTACGCGCCAAACAAACTGGGAAGAGTTCCTGTGTTTGGAGAGAAGGAAAAATCATTTCTATGCCTTTCAGATTCTCATAAAAAGCAAACGCTGGTAACCCAATGAAGTTTAATGAGCTAAAACGTCAAAGGTTATGCCCTTCTAAAGGCTTGATCAAGGTTATTAAGTTCAAACAACTCAAATGAGCACGTTATCACTGTTCTTGTAGACTGAATTGCCACATCTTAAAATTGAACGGTGATGAAAAATTATTAATCAAATCAGCATATAACATTTTCATATCCAGATCAAGCAAACGAGGAAAGCTGTCCTCTTTATCAGTTCGTCATGGAAAAATCACTGATAAGCCATTCATATTTCCAGGTGACAAATTAATGCCGATAACCTAATTAGATTAACCAAGCTAACTCCAGCAACTTAAGCTTTTCAAATCTCAGTCAACAACGGTTGTTTGTATTGTATTTGGCCATACATTTAGACTATCTTGGAAATGTCCGCCGTTCGTAATTGGCCCTAGATATGTCAATTAAGAACTGACAAAAATCCACGCCCTTCAGTTACTGGGAAGGATTTGTAAATTGCAAGCGATGCAAAAATGTTGGCCTTCAGTGTTTAGCCTCGGTATCTGTGAGGAAGATTCATTGCGCAATCGCATTTTGTTTATTGAACTGCATAATTATAATTGGTGACATCTGGATAATTTGCGGAATGTGGTGTAGCCAGTCGTATAATTTAATTAATATGATTAGACCATTTAGTTTACATAGTTAAGGATATTTTAATGAGATTTCCCGTTGAGGTCTAGGGTATTGTTTTTATAAATATCATGCAAATGTAATGCTTCCGTTTTAAATGAATTGGAAACAGTTCATATTTTATAAATCATATTATAGAAAATTCACATATATTTTTTTATATTTCTGTTTTATCTAAATGTAATTTATCTAAATCACGTCTGTAAATATTCATAATGGCCTTTTTAAAAAGTTGCTGTGATAATTTTCCGGGCTACAATTAAACATGGCATCCTTGACTACATTTTGCATTTGTGAGATGGGTGTTTTTGCTTTAACCCATTGCCAGAGTGGAGAAGGAAGTCGTGTGTTCTGATTTCAGCATAATTTAATATTGATTTTGATAAAATAAAAAATCTGATACTTCCAAAATATTCCTGTCTGAATTATATATATATATATATATATATATAGTATATATATATATTTATATATATATATTTATATATATTTATATGTATATATATACTATATATATTTATTTTATATATATACATATATATATATATATATTTTATTTCTATATATATATATATATATATATATATATATATATATATAGGTAGATAAATTTACACACACACACACACACACATATATATATATATATATATATAATGAAAAAATAATAAACTGCACACTTTTGAACAGTGAGGCGGCTGTTATTTCACTATAATAGATATGCCTGTTACGTGTACAGTATTCGTGTTCTTTCTCTCAACCGAGAAAAATATGTTGACATAAATATTCCAGATTCCTAACTCGATCATCCATAATATTTCAATTATGCAAAAATTGTATCATGCGAGGCTGGAGAGAATTGATATTGCTTACTGGCTGCAGGTTTAGGTTTAGTTTTCTCTTTGGAATGAAAGTATCTGATGTCAGATGAAGGAAAGTAATTTCTGGAGTTAATATATTGATATTCCCTTTACGTTAACCGCTGCATATGCGTCATTGTCGGTATATTAACAACTAAAATGTAGTGCTGTCCATTGTTTTTTAAAATTAGGTTTTTTTTTTCATTTTTAGTAAAAAATATTATTTTCGTTGATGTATTCTCGTCTTTAAAATAAGTTTGGAATGTTGAACATGCAAAATAGGAATAATATGGTTAAGATTCCAATACAGAATACTGTATTTTAATGTTTCTCTCTCTCTCTCTCTCTCTCTCTCTCTCTCTCTCTCTCTCTCTCGTGTTCAAATTCTATTTTTACGAATGGAGTGTTTCTCACACACAGATTGACTCAGATGAAACTACCGTAATAATTTGTTGATCAGTCTTTCATCATAGATGTAATTTCTTAGCCAGTGCTGCCAGATTATGCAAGTATGTAATTTACAAAATACGCTACATAATTGATATCGAGTACTTATTTATTGATGGGTGCATTTATGAATTGATATGAAAATTATGTAAATCGAAAAGATACTGGTTGCTATGTTTTATATAAAGTATTGTGTTGCTGTATGTTGTATTTTTTCATAATTTAGATATATTTGTTTACTGGATAGTTGATGGGGATTTCAATAATCCCTGAATTTGAGAACGAGAATTTTGATAATTATTGCAAGAAATGAGAGATGATGGATAGTGGTAAAGCAGGGATGTCGATTATTGAGGAGTTAGCTTCCCATGCAACTATAACAAGGGAACCGTCATTTTGATTTGCATTGATTCTGATTGAATGTAGTTCAAAACTGCTTCTAATAGGCTCTATACGATTCAAATTTCACCATAATGTTATCTCAGTGTTGTGGGCGTTTCTCTCTAGGAAGAATTTTCGCTCACAATTTCCCCATGCTTTTATTTTTTCCACCGATGTGTGTTTGAATGACTGCAATCATGATTTTGCTTCGCGGGTGTTTTTTTTTTTTTTTTTTTTATATGGGTGTTTACATGTAGCAGAATTGATTACAGAACATAATATTCATGAATGAATGCTTGCAAACAAGCGATACTCTAACCATCACCATCTGCCTGGAGTGAAGTGTAAAATCCCACTGACAAAATCGAGGAATCACATTATTGATCATATACAGTTTTCTCTTGAGACTTTTCAACTTCAGGATTTTTGTTATATTAATGACATCTGGGTGTGTTACCGAAGACATGGTTGTATTCAGTAAATTTCTGAATCTTTTTTTATTTGTATTTTTTTATCTTTTTAGGGAATCTTTTATTCAAGTTTTTTTTCCACCAACTATCTATCGACAAGGGGACAATTTTCCAGGCCAGGCAACAAATCGCTGAAATTCTTGCACAACATTCAGCTTTTTTTTTTATTCGGTTTCGAGCAATCTTTGCATTTATTGTCATTGTTTCGAATGACCATTCTATTAATCAAGCACCAATATGTTTTCTTGTATAATTGTGTGTGCCATGCCTATGTACACCACCATATCAATATGTAAAAGGTTTTGCCTTTTAGGCCTCAATATATAGTAGAAATCTACTCGGGGAACGTTATTCCAAGCGGTCCCACTTTGCTTCCTGATCGCAGAATACGTCAATTGGTAGACACGATTTTGCATAACTTACTCATTATTCTGGATATTTTTACTCAATTGATTTTGCAAGAATTTTCAAAAAAAATTTCTTGGAATTGATGTGATTTGATAGTTGCTTAATAGCAAAGATCCGCGAAACACATTAGGTAAATTTTAAATTTTCATCTCTATTATGCTAGAGCTGTTAAGCAAATTAAGGTCTGTGTTCATTTATAGTTTTCCCATTTCAACCGAAGCTTATTTCAGATAAACATTTTGCTTTCCAAGAACTAAGGTGATTTTATCATTTTATCTATCTCTTGAGTAGGTAACTTCTGTCTCGCTTTCTTGTTGGTTCATGGAATTCTCATTTTACGGAATTTCTGATACATGTTAGAATAGCAGAGATCGATGAAATCCAGTGAACACACTATCTGAAAAGAGAAACTTTGATTTTATTTCGATTACTATGTATAAAGATAGAGCTACTGCCCTTGAAGTTTTACTGCATCAGTGATGTAACACTGGTCAATGAAGTGCATAGTATAAAATGAAGATATATTTTTGTAATGGCCAATTCGTGTTACAGATAGCAATTACAGACTAAGATATACAGAAAATTAAAGTTGCAGAGAGGCAAACATATTTTTTTAGTGTATCATATACATGCCCTAAAGAATATGGGATAATTTCAATTTCAAAATTAAAAGTATTTCAAAGCAAGGATTAGTGTCCCTTTCTTCATTTTGCGTAATAAGAAACCCCTGCTCCCAAGAAGGAAAAAATTCTTTCAGGAGTTTGTCGGACTTCATTAGATTAAAGGAACCAGTTGGTCTGATGTGTGAGTGAAAGGGAATAAGCCTTATATTTACCTTGTATTACTTCATATTTGGTACTGTTCAAGTAATGCTAGTTTTCGTTTTTACTTATGTTCTTTTATTACAGAATTAGAAGTGCAGTAGTGTCGTAAACATAATTCTTTCTTTGTGGAGTGGAGAGAAACAATTAGAATATTTACATAAACAATTACATACTATTATTATTTTTATTATTATTATTATTATTATTATTATTAAAATTATATTTGATATTATTGATATTATAATCATTAATACTTTAAAATAATAAGCCCCTGAATAAACCCATGAAAATCCTTGTATTATCATCCGTTATCTGTGTTTACTCGTGTATTGAAAGTATTCAATTTTTGAAGACTAACATTTCGGCGTGTGCATATCCTTTGTAGTACAGATTGATGGTGGTGGTGGTGTCCTCAGACCGCTGATCACCCTAGAAACATGTGTCCATGGCTAGCTTAATCTCGCGGTCTACTTGCTTGTTTGAGAAGCAGCCAATATTTACAAGAACCTGGGTGATGGGATCTAGTTCTTCATGCCTGTCGGCGGAGGAGGGACATTGATTATTATTATTATTATTATTATTATTATTATATTTTGCGTATACATACATACATACATATATATATATTTATATACATATATATATATATTATATATGTGTGTGTGTGTGTGTGTCTGTGTCTGTGTGTATTTATATGACACCCTTTGCGTCAACAGGCGTAGGAGGAGATGATGGTGATGATATTTATACATCTATATGTATACACACATGAATACAGTATATATATATATATATTATATGTGTGTATATATATATATATATATATATATATTTATATATATATTTATATTACGGTTTAGCTATTCTTGTTTATAATGGATGTTTCTCTCCCTTTGCTTTGTTATACTGTACTATTTGTGTGTGTGTATTTATATGTATATATATATATGTGTGTGTGTGTGTGTGTGTGTCCGTGATCGATTGCAATATATATCAGAAATACACGCTATATATATATATATATGTGTGTGTGTGTGTATGTGTATATATATATGTGTGTGTATATATATATATATATATGTAAATATCACCCACGAATGGCATTTAATACCGAATTCTATCTTGGGAATATACATCCACTTGGAATTCATTTTATGGTAACAGCTTCTGGCTGGGTGGAGATTCGAACCCCCACCTGTTCGGCTGGAAACCATGCCTGCAGGGACCATACCGATTAAGCTATCAAAAGAGAATTCGGTATTAAATGCCATTCGTTGGTGATATTTACATTGATTGAAATCACGTGTGCTTGTGATATATATTCATATAGCCTATATATATATATATATATATATATATATAAACTGCATTTTTATATGCATACTATTTTGTATTAATGAATGTATACGTACGAAGAAGAGAGTTGTTATACTAAGAGTCGACAGTAGTTATGTCACCTTTAACTAACATTAACCTTTCTAGATTGGCATATAAAACCTTTATATGTGAGAAGATGTAATCTTGAGTATGGAGCTTTAGGCGTGAATTAAATCTAAAATCTGGAATCCAGTTGTAAATTGGGTTGATGAATCCATTCTTGCGTTCACCCGAAAATTACAGAACATATTTAGGATAAATCACGTATTTGTCTATTCTTAGCTTATTTCATGAAGTATAAAGTAAGACCTGCTTTGCAGAGAGTACTGGACTTCTCGTCCATTCATAATGTTCAAGTTTCGCATTTGCTTTGTTTTCTGTGCTCTCTAGATCTCTGATTGGATTTGAATTTTATCTTTTGTAATAAGCTTTTTAGTTTTTGCCTAATTCTCATCAGTTAGTTTTGTTATATTCGTATTTCATATAAAATGACAATTCATTTACGTTCATGTAGAATATTTACTTTTTAAAGCAAGTTAACCCCAAGAAAGAGAAGTTCGGGTTCCAACAAATTACCGAAACAGAATGTCAAGCCACTGCAAATGTCGTATGGTGGTAACCAAGAAATTTTCCTTACGCCTCAATATTAACCAGGTTCTGTCATTTCTCATCCCAATTAGGAATTCAGTCCAGATAATAATGAAATGTCAAAAAAAAAAAAAAAAAAAATTGTTTAATGAAAATTTTATATAATATTGATATGTCAGTTCAGTGAAATTTCATCGCAAAGTCTTTGTTTTACATATTAAACAGGGAAAAAGATGTTATTAGTTAATCAATCATTAAAGGGTAAATTCTTAGGGTTTACTTGCTGAACACGTGAAAACTTTAAATTTGTCAGCCAGATATTATGTTGATTTATATAAGCCATTAAAAAGTGATTTATAAATGTGTAGTAAAGAAAGAACGCTAATGAATATCAACTATTTACTGTGGGTAAGAACCTAAGGAGAAAATTGATGAATAGACGAGGTCAGTTATGAGATAATCTATTAAAGATGAGTAGATCCAAGAGCCCAGGTAAGTGGGAGAATCATGGAAGAGGGTGTCGTGAATAAACAAGGGGAAGGTGAGCTGAACAAGGGGAAACTGTCCAGAAGTTCTCGAGAGGGGGAGATGTAAATGGTGGAGGGTAGAGACACTGGAATGGTATTGGTGAAAGTTTATTGGGAAATGAAAATTAAAAGGAAATTAGTAACCCATACGAAATAAAACAAAGCAAGAGAAAGTTCTTCAACAATTATGGGGAAATTCAAAGAAATCCTTGGGAATATTATATTAGTATATTGAGCAATATATTACCAATGCGTTCCAAATAATGCCACTGTCGTTTGTTCAAATAAATATTTGTGAATTAGATAGACATACCTTTGCCAGCGTCGGTTGCTATGTATTAATATTTGTGGACTACTTCATACTGGTGACCTCGGAATGGCTTCCAGACAGTGAGATATTTTACAATATTATGTAATGAATCTGTAATATAAGAAATTAGTCACTCATCTGAGCCCTTTCGAGGCTTGAAAAACAGTACTTATAATTGCAACGCTTTGGTAAGGCAAGTTGGATTTCCAGTTTATATTAGGAATTAGTACTTCAATGTATGTCCTGTTATGGATTGTGTTGCCGCGAGATTTAAGTTCTAAAGGTAAAGGTTAATGTCAAGCCTAGCAACAGTTGCGTGATTTGTTTAGGTCACAGTCCAAACATGGATACTATTTTCCATTGACTTGTCAATCGCATGGCTTAGGTAATTAATTTAATGTTGCATCAGAATCTAGTTGTAAAAATCATAAACAGGGCTACATATATCTGGTTATTGTGTAAACCAGGTACAAATTAATTCCCCTCGTATTATAATCGTCATGGATTGTCCTCCAATTTGGTTTTCTTTAAGAGTATATTTTCACATTAAATGGGGTAGGGTTGTATGAGAATGTTGAATCTGTCCTTCCTTCATATGCACTATTTTCGAACATCATTTGAATGGTGAATTCCTTCTTCTTCTTCTTCTTCTTCTTCTTCTTCTTCTTGTTCTTCTTGTTCTTCTTCTTCTTCTTCTTCCTTTTTTTTTTTTTTTTTTTGACTACCTCATTAAAAACGGACACTGTTCAGAAAATGGTTAGAAATATGCTTATCTGCACTAGAAGCCTTATAATCTTTGTGAAAATAAGAGAGATGTTGCTCTGGATTTTACGATTCGACTGCAATTGATAAAAATCTAGTATTGAAAACTCGTTCAGGTGGTAACTTCACAACAAAATTGTGACTAGTGTCAAATTTGCACACTTTGGCAAAGACTCGGTGCCTTTGCTTAAACCTGGTGATGGCACTATTGACTATCTAAAGGGAGTATATTTGGGAGCAACCAGATTAAGGTGAAACCTAGAATGACATTTCCCTGTTTTTCTGTAGTTAGAGGGGAATTTAGCATTTACGTCCTGTGAAATTTAGGTTCAATACAGCGTAATGTTGCTTATGACAACAAAGACCCAGATAATGTTATCGTTTTTCAAGGCTGTTGATTATTTATATCTTATATCGACTCTATTGTTTACTAGAATTTCAAAGTAATCCTGTTTGTACCTTTAATACTTTGTCATTATATAAAGTAAGATGCAGTCTATTATGTGAATGGGTTGGTAGGCAAACCATGTTCTGTGAAATATTGTGGGAACCATGTAGAAAAATATCTTTATTTAACGACAGAATTTTCTCGGACGACTTACGCTAAAAACATTTTCATTAAATAAGTTTAAAAACAAGTCTAGATTTTCTTTTGTGTGTGAATTGCGCAAAGAAAACATGTTATTCAAGTACGACGTATGGTATGACCGTAATTCCTTAAAGTGTGTATATGCAGTTTCAACGTAAATTTCTATATCAGTTATTTCCCTTTTGCATTTAACTTTTAACGAAATAGTTATAATTTCTTTAGTAGATTAGTATTTCTTTAAGAATAGTTGCACATCAATTGTTCTTTTAAGGTTTATCTGAATGAAATTCAACAGCCAAATCCCTTTTTTTCACCTGGACGTCTTTGGTGTATAATTAGAAATTAAAGGAAAACTCGTTGCAATAATGGCGCTAATGAGAAAACTTGTTGGCTTGAGAATAAAGAATGTCAAGACTAACCAAACCTAGTTGTACACTGAAAGGGATAGTTTAGCTCTGAATATTCATCGGCTGTGATTATCCCACGATGATACGTTCTGAAGAGGAACTGCCTTCAGGGGTCTTTTCAAAGTTGTTTTAACTTTGGTTTGGAGAACTAACTGTTCACCAGATGATATATGAAATGTATGATTTACGAACGCCTAAAGAGGATAGAGTATTTGGTAGTCCCTTAGATATTGCAAAGCATATGAAATGTTCATCCTCAGTAAAGCATACAATCAATTATTTCTATCTGATATTATTTAGAATACTTTAAAATCGATGGGATGAAAGGGAAATCGGCATTGTTGATATTAACTGCAATGGGTTTTTATCAGCAATATACCAGTAGGAAAATCTCGGACTATTATTTAGACAAATTTTACGTTCCTTTCTTTAAGAATTATGATGACGAATCAATTTGATATTTTTTCTTATTTTGTAAGTACTGTCGTCAAACTTTTCTCAAGCTTATTTCGGTTTAGGCGAGAGACATATTTCACCAGTAACCTTTTTTTAAGACCATTTGTCTGAGACTTCTCTGTAAATATTTATGATTTAGCAGTATGTCCCTCAGCATTAAAATAAGAGAGAAAATCATGAATAACTGGTTTTATATTTTTTTCAGTTGCAATATGCAGTGGATTCCTGGTCTTGGGAAGGTAGTAATTTGCTGTTGAAGGTTAAGTTTTGCAGTAATATTCAAGTTAGGTTTCTTCATGACAGCAAATATTACTCTATGAGAAATCTGTCTTTCAATCGTAGACGCTGTGATTTTTTTTTTTTTTTTTTTTTTTTTTTTGCGCAGAAAATCAATTTGAAAATTGTTCTTTTGGTGAATGGCAGCTCTTCAGTATTAAAAGAGGGCGAAAGAGTTATCAAAGAGACTGATGAATGTATATACCTTAACTGAAAGGTTACCATGCTCTCTGTGGCTCTTCTTCCTTTTCTCATTTAGGGAATGCCTATTTTCTTACCGGCTATTAGATGCTATTGTTCTATATTAGTGCCTTTCCAGATTTTATCTGGTTGGGATTTGCTAACTGTCTAAGGCTTGACTTTGACATCTGGGCTGGATGGATTAATATAACATTGATTATGTAAGACATGCAAATGGAGGCATTTTTTTTATTATGATATACCAGCTATAATGGACAAAGCTGATGAGGTTATGGTCTATGATCGAATTTTGATAAACTCTTGTTCATGCTAAATCTTTCATATTTGGGCAAGTGTGAATATAATAGTTTTGACTATGACTACGGCCGGATGGTGAGATTTGATATCCTGATCGATGGTTATCTTTTGTGGTTGGTGCACTACCGTGCTCATAACACCAACATATA
>NC_090765.1:46436799-46489299 GCF_036898095.1 Palaemon carinicauda | reverse complement strand
GCAAAACCCTTTAGTACAAGAAGAAGAAGAAGAGGATTCAGAGTGAGAGAAAGAGAGGAAGGAAGACCTCCTGTTCCCCGGGAAACCTCGAAGGTAGGCTTCTCGACTCCAAGCAAAGCCCAGAGGAGAGCCCCCACTTCGAGAAGACCCAGCAAGATGTCCTCTTGGCCGACGAAAAGGTGGTCCCCGGGCCCCTCCGAGTCGATCCCCGAAGAGGGACTTTATGCCACGTCCGTGGCGCCTTTGCGACCATGGGTCCGTCAGGAGACCCTTGAGGAGGGCGTCCCAGCCGAGCCATGGCCCCCGGGCAACTCCAGGGAAACCCTGGAGAGGTGACCTGTCTGCCAATGAGCAAGAAAGATAGGAGGAGAGAAGAGATTCAAAAGTAATACTTACCCGGGCTGCAGAGACCGAAGACTAAGACGGAATCTGCAGGATTCCGTAGAAATTTCTTTCGAAAAAAAAAAAAAAACGATATGAAAGATTAATGTAAATTTGAGTAAAATATAGCATTCATTTTACTTTTGATAATGATTTTTGGAAACATATATTATTTTTTATATTGATAATAACATTATTTTCCCAATAAGTTAAAAAATATAGAATTATAGGAGCATTAAAATAATTTTATAACGAGGTCTCAACTGACGCATGGAACGAAGTCTTCCATCAGTTCCTTTCAAATGCCAGAGACTGAGAATCTGATCGCTCCGATTTCAGACCTATTTTGGACCTAAACCGAGTTGCTCCTTCTTTTGCAGTGACATATAATTGGTTATTAGGCTTAGATTCATAGCTCGAATTTGGGCCATATGGCTGGCTACAGGGGCCGGGGAAGCTATTCGTTACCAGATGCATAAAGAATAACAAAATCAAAAATTAAAATAGATGAGAAAAGGATGATGATCTTGAAGACTTCTTTCCAAAGAAACATCTGGATCTTGAAGACCAAAACTAGATTGAAGATAAACCTATTCCCGTGAATTTTTTGCGTAAATAATGATAGGAATTGAGCACCGAAGTTGCGTTGCATATTATGAAAAAGGCAACTTTCATCTTTTTCTTCTTCATCTTCCACTCCTTTCTATATTGGGTCGCGGTTTCTGATCAGAACATTTTATCAAATTGTTTCGGAGGTGAACTCGGTCCTTGGCAACTGTTGTATTTCAAAAGGAATTCAGGTAATTATCATTCAAAAGATTTCAAAAGGTTTCATTTATCACTATTTATATTTCACACCGGAACTTTGGTAAGAAAATGCCTACGATATATGCTCATAGAAAGTTATTCGCCATTTTTGCATGCACCCCTTCAGATTGATTTCTTGTAAATCTATCGTTGATCCATTTCTGGAAAAGATTAATATGGATAAGTCCATAGTTACATGGGGAGGGAGATGGTGTGGAATATGCTGTTTTTGCGAGGAAAATGTTGCCCTCTTGGGGTTGATTAATTTCTAAGTGAATAAATAATTTTGTATTAAGATATTCACCGCAATAGCCTTTATATTAAAGTGTAATTTCATCGTCCAACAAATTTAGTATTGATGAAGTCACGTAAAACTTTAGTCGAAACACATGTCAACAACAAATAATAAATGGATGTAAGTTAATGCAATTTTCCTTTCAATTTGAAAACTAACTGGAGGAGAGAGAGAGAGAGAGAGAGAGAGAGAGAGAGAGAGAGAGAGAGAGAGAGAGAGAGAGAGAGAGAGAGAGAGAGAGAGAGAGAGAGCCACTTCGAAGTCTGTCAACCAACGTTTGTTCTCGTTCTGATAATAACTTAGTTATTAACTATTGAGCTCCTTTAGAATCTAGTCTGAAAATTATTTGGCTAGGTGGATGGGTATCTCTGGGCACAGCAGGTTTTGTAGAAAGTCGATAGCTGATCAAAGCTAGCAATATAAGAGAGAGAGAGAGAGAGAGAGAGAGAGAGAGAGAGAGAGAGAGAGAGAGAGAGAGAGAGAGAGAGAGAGATTTTGGCTAGGTGGATGGGTATATCTGGGCACAGCAGGTTTTGTAGAAAGTCGATAGCTGATAAAAGCTAGCAATATGAGAGAGAGAGAGAGAGAGAGAGAGAGAGAGAGAGAGAGAGAGAGAGAGAGAGAGAGAGAGAGAGAGATTGGTGTAAGATCAATAGATAAAATATATTTTTTGTTTTTACCAAGAAATAAAATTAACTTTCTTTTTCTTATTTTATGGAGGAGGTACTTTTTAAAGTATATGACAAACATTTGTATCACAATTACTATGCGTTATGTAATGCAAACATCAGATTTTCTAGGTAATAGATAGGCCAGGGCACCAGCCCCATGTTGAGATACTTTCACTAGAGTGTTATAGGGTCCTTTGGCTGGCCAGACAGTACTACATTGGATCCTTCTCTCTGGTTACGGTTCACTTTACATTTGCCTACACATATACGAATAGTCTGGCCTATTCTTTACAGATTCTTAATACACCTGACAACAATTCTTCACTCAAGGGGTTATCTACTGCAATTTTATTGTTCAGTGGTTACTTTCCTCTTGGTAAGGAAAGAAGAGACACTTTAGCTATGGTAAGCAGCTCTTCTAGGAGGACACTCCAAATTTAAACCATTGTTCTCTAGTCGTGGTTAGTACCGTATCTTCTGTACCATGGTCTTCCACTGTCATGGGGTAGAGTTCTCTGGCTGGAGGGTTCACTCGGGCACACTAATGTATTTTATTTCTCTTTCTCTTGTTTTCTCAAGTTTTTATAATTTATATAGAAAATATTCATTTTAATGTTGTTGCTGTCCTAAAATACTTTATTTTTCCTTTTTTCCTTTCCTCACTGGGATATTTTCCCTTTTGGGGCTCCTGGGCTTATAGCATCCTGCTTTTCCAACTAGGGTTGTAGCTTAGCAAGTAATAATAATAATAATAATAATAATAATAATAATAATAATAATAATAATAATAATAATAATAATAATGATGATGCATACATACATACAAATCAGTTATTAGCAAAAACTTTTCGCATGAAACGTGCTTGTGATTATTTTAGTCCCTGTATGCTACCCGTTTTTGTCAACGGTTCTTAGTCATTAGTACAGCATTAAAATAAACGAGCTGCATTAGGGGGAGGTTAGAAAATGGCAAAAGCTTATGTTTATACATAATTAACCCTCCTGTATTTTTGAATTATTGATCACCATTCTCTCTTCTGGAATCCAATGTATTTTTATACTATAAATGTATACCATCTATTCACTACTTAGTTTTATATTTCTTAGCTGCGACTGTTTTAAAATGCAGTAAAATGCAATTTTTGTAAATATATTTTCTTTCTTTTACTTGCTATCCGTAAAGTGATTGGTATGACTCTTTTTGTGTATTATTATTTCGTTGTTAGGAAATATTGGATGTTAGTGAAGAAAATCGTCCTATATGTAGATAGTGTTGCTATGCATTTGGAATTACTGTGATGGATTATCAATGTTAAAAACTTGTACAATTTTTAAAAACTTATGTTTTAGAGTAAAACAATTTTACACGCCAAACAAACTGGGAAGAGTTCATGTATTTGGAGAGAAGGAAAAATCACTTCTATGCCTTTCAGATTCTCATAAAAAGCAAACGCTGGTAACCCAATGAAGTTTAATGAGCTAAAACGTCAAAGGTTATGCCCTTCTAAAGGCTTGATCAAGGTTATTAAGTTCAAACAACTCAAATGAGCACGTTATCACTGTTCTTGTAGACTGAATTGCCACATCTTAAAATTGAACGGTGATGAAAAATTATTAATCAAATCAGCATATAACATTTTTATAAGCAGATCAAGCAAACGAGGAAAGCTGTCCTCTTTATCAATTAGTCGTGGAAAAATCACTGATAAGCCATTCACATATTCAGGTCACAAATTATGCCGATACCCTGATTAAATTAGCCAAGCTAACTAACTCCACTAACTAAAGCAGGTTCATAGCTCAGACAACAACGTTCAACGTTGTTTATACTGTACACTATTTGGCCATACATTTAAACTATCGTGGAAATGTCCTCCCTTAGTAATTGGCCCTGGATATGACAACTAAGAACTGACAGAAATTCACGCCCTTCAGTTACTTGGAAGGATTTGTAAATTGCAAGCGATGCAAAAATGTTGGCCTTCAGTGTTTAGCCTCGGTATCTGTGAGGGAGATTCATTGCGCAGTTGCATTTTGTTTATTGAACTGCATAATTATAATTGGTGACATCTGGATAATTTGCGGAATGGGATTCAGCCAGTCGTATAATTTAATTAATATGATTAGACCATTTAGTTTACATAGTTAAGGATATTTTAATGAGATTTCCCGTTCAGAAGTCTAGGATATTGTAGAGCATGAATTATTTTATAAATTTAATGCAAATGTAATGCTTCTGTTTTAGATTAATTATACCAGTACATGTTTTATAAATCATATTATAAAGAAATCACTTATATTCTTTTATATTTCAGTTTTATCTAAATGTAATTTATCTAAATCACGTCTGTAAATATTCAAAATGACCTTTTTAAAAAATTGCTGTGATAATTTTCCGGGCTACAATTAAACATGGCATCCTTGACTACATTTTGCATTTGTGAGATTGGTGTTTTTGCTTTAACCCATTGCCAGAGTGGAGAAGGAAGTCGTGTGTTTTGATTTCAGCATAATTTGAATTTTTTGTTTAAAAATCTGATAGTTCCAACATCTTCCTGCCTGAATTATATGTATATATATATATATATATATATATATATATATATATATATATATATATATATATATGGTGTGTGTACGTATATATATATGCAGATATATATGTGTATATATATATATATAATATATATATATATATATATATATATATATATATATATATATATATATATATATATATATATAATGAAAAAAAATAAACTGCACACTTTTAAACAGTTAGAGGCGACTGTTATTTCACTATAATAGATATGCCTGTTACGTGTACAGTATTCGTGTTCTTTCTCTCAACCGAGAAAAATATGTTGACATAAATATTCCAGATTCCTAACTCGATCATCCATAATATTTCAATTATGCAAAAATTGTATCATGCGAGGCTGGAGAGAATTGATATTGCTTACTGGCTGCAGGTTTAGGTTTAGTTTTCTCTTTGGAATGAAAATATCCGATGTTACATAAATGAAAATAATTTGTGGAGTTAATCAGTTGATATTCCATTTACATTAACAGCTGCATACGCGTCATTGTCGGTATATTAACAACTAAAATGTAGTGCTGTCCATTGTTTTTGAAAAGTGTGTAGTTTTTAATTGTTAGTAAAAAATATTATTTTCGTTAAAGTATTCTCGTCTTCAAAATAAGTTTGGAATGTCGAACATGCAAAATTGGAATGTTATGGTTAAAATTTCAATACAGAATACTGTATTTCAATGTTCTCTCTCTCTCTCTCTCTCTCTCTCTCTCTCTCTCTCTCTCTCTCTCTCTCTCTCTCTCTCTCTCTCTCTCTCTCTCATAATTAAATATCATTTTTAAAGAATGGGGTTTTTCTCATACACAGATTCACTCTTTGCCGTGATAAGCGAATAATAATCTCTTTGATCAGTCTTTCATCATAGTTGCAATTGCTTAGTCAGTACTGCCAGATTATCCAAGTCTTGAATTTACGAAATACGCTACGTAATTGATATTGAGTATTTATTGATGGGTTGATTTATGAATTAATATACTATTCATGTAAGTCGAAAAGTTACTGGTTCAATGTTTTATATAAAGTATTGTGTTGGTGTATGTTTGATTTTTTTTTTTCATAATTTCATAACAAGGGAATCGTCGTTTTGATTTGCATTGATTCGGATTGAATGCATTTTAAAACTAATTCCAATAGGCTCTGTACGATTCAAAATTCACCCTAAAGTTATCTGTTTTGCGGACGTTTCTCTCTAGGGAGAATTTTCGCTCACAACTTCCCCATGCTTTTATTTTTTCCACCGGTGTGTGTTTGAATAACTGCAATCATGAGTTTCCTCTTTTTTTTTTCTTTTTTTTTGGGGGGGGGGGTGTTTACATGTATCAGAATCGATTACAGAACATAATATTGAAGGTTGAATGCTTGCAAACGAGCGATACTCTAACCATCCACATCTGCCTGGAGTGCAGTGTAAAATCCCACTGACAAAATCGAGGAATCACATTATTAATCATATACAGTTTTCTCTTAAAACTTTTCAACTTCTGGATATATATTATATTAATGACATCCGGTTGTGTTACCGAAGACATGGTTGTAATCGGTAAATGTTGGAATCATGAATTTTGTTTAATGATTTTAATGAATTTTTTCAGTCAAGTTTTCCACCAACCATCCAACGGCAAGGGGAAGATTATTTTTTTCAGAGATTATTGCAAAACATTTAGCTTATTTTTTATTCGGTTTTGACCAGTCTTTGCAGTTATTGGCATTTTTTATAATAACCATTCTATAATTCTAGCACCAAGTTCTTTAGACAAAACGTCATTTATTATCTTTTAGAAATAAGTTTTCAACGTTCCATAAACACAAGTACACAGATATTTATATAAAAATATTTGATTTAGAGAAGTTAATAGATAATTTACCTAAGCAGTACAGCTTTTTTTGTCTAGGTGCTGCTATATTTTTCTCTGTATATTTTAATCAATCGTTTCCGATACATTTAAAGTATAATGCAATTTATCTATTTGATTTTACGGAAATTTCATGTTTTAGTGATATAATTTTTGATCCATGATTTACGAAAATATTTTATAGTACCATATGTATTTACTGTATATCATGAACCAGTCAAATTTCGTGTGTTCCACAATACAAGGGAATTAACTAGATTGCCATGGTTACTAGATCAGATTTTGCACTCTCGAGGTGATAAATCAACATATCGTTTAGCCCAGTAAATTGTCATATTCTAGTAATTTATTTAATGATATGAACAACATTGATAATGTGTCCCTGTTTAAATTAATAAAGGACCAATATTTTCGTCTACCCTGCGCAAGCAGAGAATTAACATTGCCTTTATTAATTATTATAAGCATTGGTTAATGGCCTGTCATTAAAGATAATTGCTTTCTCAACTGCATAAAGTTTATGAGGGGTTACCCTTTTTTTCCTTTTTTTTTTTACTTTCTTTTTCTTATCTACTGATAATGACAGAAATGATTTAAAAAGAAAACTGAAGTATATTTTATTTTAACATTCCTTGTAATTTTATCCATTCGGGATCACATAGAAAACTATTAAGGTTACAATTGTAATTATTGCATTTACTGTATATAAAATTTATGGTTCATGGCCATATTTTTTTGGTATGCTTGATAATTAGTGATAGGTCGACTTCTTTCACTATTCTTCTCCTTGGAGCTTTTTAGAATTTCATAAGCTTCTACGGTCGCTTGGTGTTGTTGCAAAAGTGATGTTGGTGTGTGTGGGGAAAGTGAGGACTCAAAGTGGGTTGCAGGAAGTAGGTGGTTAGGTTAGGAGTAGAAGAGTTGGTTACTATGCTAGAGGATTTTATTTTTACTTTGTATTTATCATTAATTTAGTTTTTTGGATGTACAGTTATTTTCTAGCGGGTAAATTTAATCATTGACATGCAATAAGCTCCACTTTAATAAGCAACACCAGGAAAACACCTAAATTGAATGAAGCAAGACCATTAAATCGTTCAAAAATGGAATATTGCATAATAGATACAGACACGACCAAGATGACCTACATAAGATAATTGAGGAGATCATTATTGCCACCTCACTAAATGACCAAATCGCTATTATAAACTACTTTAAAGAGTAAATGACGCCTGAAGTGTTCATTAGACTAACCCTCCACCTCTGACAGGTTATATTAAGAGCTGTAATATATTCATGGTCAGCCTTGGTTAGATTTTGGTGTCATATATTCATAACATATCTAGATTGCACATTCTTTAATGTGTTACAATTTCTACATGTTAACATATTTTATTTCTAACTGTAGATGCTATGATTTAATTTCTGACCTGAGTTGAAGGGATTAAATTTCGTCCAACGATATCCTTATGTGTGCATTCATCATTCAGCTATTATTATTATTATTATTATTATTATTATTATTATTATTATTATTATTATTATTATTACTTGCTAAGCTACAACCCTAATTGGAAAAGCAGAAAGTTATAAGGCCGAGGGCTCCAACAGAGAAAGTAGCCCAGTGAGGAAAGGAAATAAGTAATTAACAATTAAAATAAAATATTTTAAGAACAACCACAACAGCAAAACAAATATTTCACATATACAATATAAAAACTTAAAAAACAAAACAAAAGGAAGAGAAATAAGATAGAATAGTGTGCCCAAGTGTACTCTCGAGCAAGACAGTGGAAGACCATGGTACAGAGGTTATGGCACTATCCAAGATCAGAGAACAATGGTTTGATTTTGGAGTGTCCTTCTCGTAGAAGAGCTACTTACCATAGCTAAAGAGTCTCTTCTATTCTTACCAAGAGGACAGTAGCCACTGAACAATTACAGTGCAGTAGTTAACCCCTTGAGCGAGGAAGAATTGTTTGGTAAGGTACTTAAAGATTAACTATGAACTGTAAAAGATCTTATGTTTTAGTAATATGTTGATTGGATGTACCATTAGTTAATTGCCTTTGAAAGTCGGTTGTGACAATGCTATGGATTTGGAATCCGTTCTAATTTTATTAGCAGTACATGAGGAGGAATACTGCTAGGGAAGGGAATGTGAAATCTTTCTCCTGACACACTAACTGATAACACTTGATTTGCCAATTAAGGCTGAAACACTGTTTGGCTACCTTTGTTTAAACTTGTGCTCGTTTGTGCTACAAGGATATCTAGGAAAAGCAACTTCCTCTGTACACTATCACAGTTAAAGGCCAGAATATTATTTGACCATTCTGTGTATAGTGTATGTCTTCCTCATCTGTTACTTTACGAGGAACTGCTTTCTTGCCGCCATTAAGGATATTGAAACATTCTGGATTCAGTAAAACACTAATTAATTCTACTATTTGTAAGGTGGTGAATGACCCTGTAAACAATTCATATGTCCTTTTTCGATGCCATCTTATAATAAGGCTTAGCTACAATGCAACCAGTTCTTTTGCCTTCATTGTTTTCATATTTTACAGTATATCATTTTCATGTTCCTTAAATATCTAAAACCATTACCAAGATAAATTATGAAAAGATATTTCTCAGAACAGTTTCAAGTTCCTCGGACTTCCATTCTCTCATAAATACTCGTTGACTCCTGGGCCTCCATTAAATATTAGTTACAGTAAACTGGCGCTAATTGCACTGAGGTTTATTCCAACCTCTCCATTCTATGCTTTTAATGGAAGAGTCCGAAATGCTTCGTAAATTTCCTATTACTGTCGCGTTTCTCTGTCTCTGTATGAAGATTTTGAAGTTATCTTTCTATTATTTTGTTATTCCTGGTTCCATCAGGGTTTAACCTTTCTCTTGTTTGCCCTTCTTTCTTTTTCCTTGAGTCTGTGCTTGATAATTTATTTAAGAAATTCAAACCAATTTATAAGAAAGTGCATAATCATACAAATAGGTCAGGACATTTGTTTATACTCCAAAATATCCTCCATCGGAAAAATTGAAATAACCAAATGAGAACAATTAGGATGAGTGTGTATGCTCCCCAATATAACCGAAACTTTTCCCCCGTTGTGAAGCATTGGCAAACTTTACTACACCATTAAGGGGAATTTAAAATTGTGATATTTTATAGATACATATTTACATGGAATCCTTATTGATTGGTTGACTTGAATATATATATATATATATATATATATATATATATATATATATATATATATATATATATATATATATATATATATATATCCAAATAAGCCATGAAATACCTTTTGATATCGAATTCGCTCCGCCACTGGAACACAGACCTATCGGGAAATTCCTTGTTTGATCTGTGTTTCTGTACGGTCAAGGATACAAACCTTAGCTATGAGTACAAATAAGAGTAAACATTTGACTTATCTCATTTGTCTATAAAAGAGAGATGAAAGTTGATCCCGACTGTCCTGTCCTACATCATGTCGAATTCACGATTTGTTCTTGGAATCGAAATCAACCCATTTACACCGTCACAGCTGGATGCTTTGTAACAATCAGCCGTTTTATGATGATTTTATTCCTAACACTCGAGAATGATGTAAATTAATCAAACTTCAAACTCTGTTTGATAAGAATCAAAGACTTGTCAATCAAATTTTACAAACTATTTAAATTTTTTGTAGTTTTACCGATCAGTCTTCGTCTGAAGTATTTTTACTATTACTGGACATGTCAGCCATGCTATTGTACCTTCTGGTCAATAAGTCTGATTTATTTTTGCAATTTTTAAATATATTAAATACAACCGCTTGGCTCATTGATACTATAGTGTGGTCCCAAATTTCTGTACTCAGTTTGGGGTTAAATTCTTACAGACATTTAATGCTTTACTTTCTCTTATTTGATGGTTTTTATCTATACCCATCTGTCTCATTTCGGTGTAAGATAGTCATTACCTAAATTTATTTTTACATTATTCTGTTTCTTGCACTGGTTGAGTTTAATTCGGGTATGTACAGTGTAACCTATTCTCTTCAAAAATATTGTAAACCCTATTTTCATGGTGGCCTATGTGGTAACGACACGTCCCTGATTGGTGATCGCCAGCCTTGGGTTCGAGTCCCGCCCAAACTCGTTAGTTCCTTTTGTTGCTGTAACCTCACCATCCTTGTGAGCTATAAATTTAGGGTTTAGGGGAGCTTATAGTTCTATCTGCCGAGTCATCAGCAGCCATTGCGTAGACCTCCTTGGTCCTAGCTTGGGTGAAGAGTGAGTTTCAGCGCTGATCGTAAGTATATATGATCAGTCTCTGTGGAATTGTCCTGCTTGATAGGAACATGTCAATGCCCCATGCCTCTGCCATTCTTGAGTGGCCTTTAAACTTTCTGGTGTGAAATGTAGTTGTTTAAAGCGAATGCAGACAACTCATGCTGCCCGTTATAAAGTTCTTCGATAGAGTTGGGTTAACATTTCTTTTAGATGAGTGAATTGAAGATTCCAATATCAGATTACCCTGAAAGGTTTTGGTCATCATAGTCCGCTTTTACTTTTCTCTTTTCAACTTTTATATTTATTTAACGTCGTTATTCTCTTGTGCACTATTATGAAGAAGAGATTCTTCCTTTAAGATTCATCAACCATAAAACGAAGCCTTTACCTTGAGTTCTTGACTTTGCATCAAGCAACATAATGTCACCCTTGATTGTTTAAGGCTTATTGTTAAACTGCCTAAAGAAGCGGTGTTTTTTTTAACAGTGTTGATTCACGTTCAAGGACTTTTGCATTAAGTAAATATTTGTAGTTTTATTTCTCGTTCGATTATATTGTACCAGTACACAAAACCTGTTCGTCAGCAAGTATAGCTTTTTCTTTTCCTTTATATTGTTTTCATATACTTTAGGAAATTTACGTTACGAGGCTGTGTGATCTTTTTACAGGTTATTTAGATATTATCTCCTCTTAGCTTGAATTACATTTTAATAATTTATGGCAATTATTAGTCTACAGTTTGTTAGGAAATTTATTTCAACCTTTTATTCCCTTTGTGAATTTTAATCATGAATTTATTCACAACTCTGATTTAATTTTGTTTTTATTGTTTATGTTTTAATTACAAGATTCGATTATCTAACCTTTAGGAAGAATTCATATGGTGCGTGGGCACTTTTAGTAGTGTCACCTGAATTATGTTTTCATTGTTCATGGAATAATTTGAGTCCCTATTCCTTATGTTATGTGACCTGTAACATGTGGTGGTTGCTTTACATGAGCAAAGACCACATATTTCATCAATAGACATCGTTTTCAATTCTTTCATTGAGTGATGACTACATACATAGCGTCAGTATAGACAGCACGCTCAAGCATTATAATGAGTGGTGTCCATAATGTCAGTATACACAACATGCGCAAGCCTTGCATTGATTAGTGACCATGTGGTGTAAATAAAGATAGTGTTCTCCAAACTTATATGAGTTAAATAATATGACATTATTACTGTCAATATAACATCATTACAAACAGGGCACTCAAGCTACTTTGAGTACTGGTAATGCTCATATATAAATTTTTATACTGAGTATTGGCCATGTTGTCCCTGTAGAATCTGTTTTTAAGCCTTTTGTAGGACTATGACCACATAGCATTTCAAAACTATAGAGGAAAAACAAATTTTACAATGACTGATGACCGTATATCATAAATAAAGGGTATTCCCTAGTCTTAAATTGTCTGGTTCCGTTATGTGGTTATCCTGAAGCATCATTATAGTTAGCTTTCGTCAGTGCTACGATGAGTCATGAACATAGAGCATCACTAATGGAAATGTTTTCGAGCTTTAAATTGAGCCTCCACAATAAAGCCTCTCTATAGACTGTTTTCTCCGATATTATCGAGTAGCAACCATATTGACGGTTTTCTCTAGTTTATTATTGAGTAGTGACTGCCAAGTACCACTGCATACAAGTTTATCCAGTTGACAAGGAGTGATGATCTTACCGTGGCAATATCAAAAGTTTCCGCGAACTCTTATTGAATAGCGACTGATTAGTGTCTCTAGAGACAGCTTTTCCTTGCCTAATATTAGGCAATGTTTATATAATATACTACTTATACTGTATCAATATAGTAGGCAGCCATATATCGTCAATATAGACAGCTTTGTCAAGCTTTGCATTTAGAGTTAACAATGTATTATCTCTACAGACATAGTCTTTCAATATGCTCCCTGAATCACATTTTGTGGTCACTATAAGCTATGAGTAGCCTTTTCTAGGGTGACAATCGTATAGGACTGCTAAAGTTGGTGTTTTCCATAGCGTAATTTAGTAGTGGTTATGTTACGTCTTTGTAAAGAGATATTTTCGGTCTTGCTTTAGTAAGGACTTCATAGGTACACTAATGTTATTTTCTTTAGCCTAACGTTATTATAGAAGACTTTTCTAGCGTAACATTGAATAGCGACCATATGGCATCAATATAGACGGTTCCTCCAACATCTGATTTAATTATAACCATACAGCCTCCGTGAAGTGTACCTGATTTGATAAAGGTAACTTTACTAGTAAGGTTTTGACGAATAGAAACAGCTCAGAGAACTCTCCTTTATAGAATATTTGACAGACCCAGACTTTGATAGACCGAGACTCACTGAAAACAACAATCAACAAAACTTTCTCTTGCCGTTCGTTTGAAAAAATCTAAGAGATCAAGTGTGCATCGTATGAAATAAGAACATGTTCAAATTAGAGGCAGCAATGAAAGAAATAAGAATAAGTCTTTACTTGTATCTGTCGTGATGTTTATCTTTGAAGTAATTATAGCGGGTAGGCTCAATATAACTCAGAAATAATGCACTATTGTAGTCGTTAAAACATTGTAAACATGGTCACAGTCTTTATATGTTGGAACATTATTGCTTTCAGCTAGTAAAGGGCATCACTAACATTATTTACAAAAGGACGGGATGAGTATTCATTATAAATGGTGTCATATATGTAATTACTTAGGTACGAAAGGAAATGATAATTACCTAATTACACCCTGTTGGTATAATGGATCTGAGGAAGGAAAGTTTCAAACTTTTAGGGATTTATACAGAGCTGAATAGTAACATTTCAGCGACCTAGGAGAGCCCTAGAGAAATTGAAATTTGTCTGAAAAGGTGCAAAATATTTGTTGCAATAGATCACAGTTGTTATGCAGGTAGCAATGGAGAGTAACAATGGCAAGGCATCAACGTTGACCTTTTGGATAACAAGTCCCCACTGAGACGATCGGAAAGAATCAGGAATAGACTGCGAAGTATTTGGTTATGTAGCGACTAGGCAATGTAACCTCGAGGGTATGTTCACGAGTTATTGCATAACTGATACTCATCCAGAAAATACCAAGAGAAAACCAGTTTGGGAGCAAGGAACAAAGACACTTATTTAAATATTGACCATCTGAGTCTTCTTCGCCTGAACTGTCTAGGTTACTTTATTTTTTTCCCTTTCATTGAATGAAAAACAAATGGGGAGTGAGAAGTGTCTCGGAATGTGAGATATCGGAATAAGTTACATCAGTTGAAGGTTATTCGTATTCAAGAGTCGCTTAAAGTAGTTCTCATTTGCTAGGTAATTGGAAATTAGAAATAGATGTAATAGGTCACGAGAAGGGTATTTCAAATGTGTTTTCTAAAGATGAGATAATAATTACTTGAAGGTTCTTCTAAATAGATGTTTTTTTCGACAAATACGAATTCCTTCTATTTTTATTTATATTGCAATCGTGTTTGATAGAAAAATTCGCTGGTTTGAATTTTATGAAAATCTTTATGAGGCTTAATCAAAATTGTCTAAAGTTAAAATTTTGATAACTTTCGTTGTTTTGAAATTAGCTGGAATTTTTCGGTTCGAATGCATTACACATATTGATATGGAGTAATTTAAATTGATTTTAGTTCATAGTTGAAGAGTCTAATACTGTTGGTTGTAATTTAACATAACGGACAGTGTAAAATTATGCTATATTATCTAAACCAGTGTGGAAATATAAAATAATTGTACTTGATCGTTTCTTTGTTCTCTCTATATTAGAGTCGTTTAAGATTATTCATAAGGTTATATAATGAATTATTCTGCAGCTTTCAAAATTAGGATAGAAATATAATTGAAATTGTAATTAACTTGGAAGGAAATGGGATCATTTGATCATTCTAGGCTGCTGATTGACGTGAAATTCGCAGAAGGTTATTCTTGGTTGATCGCGAGATACGAATGTTCGTTTGAATTCAATGCTGATAACGATAATTGATGATATTGTGGGCATTATGATTATTGCTGGTTGGTTATCCATTGGAAAATATAAAATGGCAAAGCAGGGGAACGATTTAATATATATTGAATGGATTACTCTTAAGACATTTTATTTGTATAGTGTATGGGCACAATGAAAAATTATTCAGAAATTATACATGTTGATTTCTTAAGCAAGGTCGTTGATTTATAAATATTTTAAGCTTATGATGACGAAGACTTTTGTAAAAGTGTGTTATACATTCAGCGCAAAGGGTCTCGGTTAGCTGTCGTCAGTCGTCTCTTTCTTGAGCTTTTAATTCAGGGTATACATTGTTTTGTGTTAATGAAATTTTTTTATCAATAACGTTGGTGTTAGTAATCAAATTTAATTCTTTGTTTTTTCAAGTTACTGACTGAATACTTGTAGTTTATTAGTGTCGAAAGGAAAAATATCAAACTTGTGTCATTTGTGCTTTCATTCAGTGTACGAATTATTTATATTGTGGATTTTGCAAAACTTTATATTTTATTTCAGCAAAAATCTATCTAATGATTTTTTGTAGCTTTTTTTTTTTTTTTTTTGTGATTGTTGCTACTGGTAAAATAGTTACTACCTTCTGTATTTTTGGTGTATCATCAGTTATTTTCAACTTGTTTCGAATACATTTAAGTATTTTTTATAATACTCCCATTTATTTACTACAGATATGAACTAAAAATTCTTATACGTAAATCATGTTCTCATCGGAATTTGCGTCATGCCTGTAATCTGTTGCAACCACACGAAAGAACCCATCGATCATAAAACAGAAATTCCAAAAATATTTTCAGCTTAATTGCAAAACATACAGTCATCCTTGACATAATGTAAACAAAAAAGTTTATTAGATAAATATACAAACTTCTTATTTTTTCTCTGCTTTCTTATGCACCGTCTTATGTTGTTGCAACATATCCCAGCCGTGATGCAGGCTTCAATTGAGATTATCAATTGCATGCAAGACATCAACGTTGACCTTTTGCATGACAGGTCCTCAACGAGGTGATCAGTTATCTAGCAACTAGCCATTTTAAACTCAAGACTTTATTCACGTTTCGTAATTTGTTGCTATAACTTTGACTCGAGCTATTTTTTTTTCTTTATTTGTATCTGTAATGTCATAAACTGTAAAGCGTTTATTAACTGGATTTTTTGTATCCATGACTAAGACACGTCATGGAGTTTTATTTAAGTTGTTGATAATGATAATGATGATGATAAATATCTCATTTTTATTCCAATTGGCTGCAAAGGAATAAAATGAGGAGAACTAGACCTGCTATTGTTAACATATACTGTATGTCCAGCCACAGAGGAAAATGAAAGGAAATCCAGAAGTGCATTTGAATAAAATTTTCACCAATTAAATTCGTTCATTAAGCTCTGTAGTTTCACCTTATTACCTTAATAAAAAGTATTTTATTTGAGAACATTTAAGTGTTCCGTGCTCCGTTCTTGACCTAGTTTTGTTCCCAGCCCACAGGTTTACATGTCGGAAGTTTTTATTTTTTTTTCTGACGAGAACTGACATCTCGCCTAACTTTTTCCTCGAGGTTATTCAGTGGAGACATGACGCACCGGTGTTCAAGATTAGTTTTGACTATTTTTCTTATCATCCTCTACTTCACACGCCTTTCTATATATTCTTTGTTCATGTACTTCAGATCCATCAATCCTTTGTTCTCTAGTTTGTCAGATTAGCGTATATGCACTGGAGCTTAGTTCAAGGAATGTCGACAGATAAGTGTAATCATTTGCTTCTGTCGTTTATTAGCCGGTGCAGAATCTTTAATTTCAGTGGTCGAAAAAGGGGCATTGTACAGAATTAATAAGGTGGCACCTTGGAAATCTTGTTCCCTTAACATCATCATCATATTGACATTAGTTTTAAAAACAATACTAATAATTTTAATCGTTTCAGTAATAATAATAATTTTGATAATTTTCATCAATGATGATATCGGAAGTATTTTTTTCGAAATCCAATTTCGAATAATTGTCAGACATATGCTTATTTTTGAGTAAGTTTCATATGCAGAAGGTTTGTGTATGTTATTGATGTCTTTATTTGTGGGTTTTGTTAATTAATAAGAAATGGGGAGACAAATGCAGTTAGTAGTAATTGTAAAGATATAGAAAGAGTTGTGGAGAGACAGGAGAGTGAACGGGAGTTAGGTAGGATGTTTTCAACTAATTTCGCTGACTCCAGGGTTCTTTCCCGTAAACAACCCCCCCAAACGACAGGATCCGTTCTTGAATGTCGAACGGAACATAGACGAATGAGACGTGGAAGCCGGGAAAAAGTCACGTGATTAAGGATAGCTTGACACGCCCAGGACGACCATATATAAGCAACGAGAAGACGGCATCTCGCTCTCTTCCTAGTAGTCACTCTGTATAATAGGTCTAACGACCTACTTAACCTGCCGGGTCTCCTTGACGATCAACGTGGCGGCTGCCTATACCAAATTGAGGGACGGCGATTACGTAGAATACTAAAGCAGCCGCGAAATTACAGGGGAACAATTACCCCTGAGAACGAAGGACGACGAACAAAGTTACTACGCCCGCACCTGAGTGTCTGTGAGTGCGTTTGGCGAGACGTCCCAGAGCGACCGAGAGGCGTGACGTCCCCGAGTGACCAAGGCGTGTCTAGAACTTCGCGCCAGCCTTCCCAACACCTGACGAAGGCTTATACTTCAGCGACGACAGTAGGCCTATAGATGACGTTTAGGCCTAACTAAACCAGGATTCACCAAATTCTCCAGCCAGTGTCAAGACGTCTGAGTTCATCACTAAGTGTTAATGTAGAAACCACGCTTTTGTTTTTGACTGCTTGTAAGTGCCTGTTCAAACCCCTTTTTATGTCTAGTAAAGAAAGAAACCAGCATTCGTATCCCTCACCCACGAAACTTTGCTTATGTAAACTCCTGAGAGAAATTCAATTAATATTAAACTAAAGGAAGAGGTAAGATACTAGACTAATTAAGAAGTTATTGCTAACTAAATCAAGGACATCTTCACAAATGGTGGCATCGTTAAGGGATACTGTGCCGTGTTGTATTAAGTTTGAACTAATACTGGCTTTATTTCAGGAAAGTGCTGAAACCCCCTTTTATGTGTCGAAGAAATACAAAACAATTTCAAGAAAAACAGAGGGAAACCAAAGGAGTCGTGAACCAATGGATATGTGAGTAGTTTGCATGTTTTCGTTCACTCTCTTGTTTTGTATAAATACTGTCTCTCTATAGAATAGGAAGTTAGGGCATTTGTCTCTCGTAAGAAAATTTTGGTGTTTTAATTTTTCCTTTTTTTGTGATATGAGTCTGGACAATATTTTCCAAAGACTTACACAATATCAATACGACTTGAGATTAACTGCAGACAGACGGTCGCGAAGTGCTAGTGTAGGAAGACGTCAAAATCTGACTAGAAACCGAAGTTCGAGTCCGGTAAGAGCAAATATTGCCGATATGAATTCCGCTGGGCTGATCACACAAACCACACGGTTTTGTGGAAATGTAAGTAGGGATAATCCCGACAAACAAAGGTTAGAGAAATACAGTGTAGATAAGTGGTTAGCGGACACAGAGAATAGGATCGCTAGTTTTAAAATAACTGACGATGTTGCAAAAATTAAACAGGCAATGATGTTAGTCAACGTAGACGTAGGGGATGCTCACCCTACATTAAACGGTAAGGCCTTTGAAAAAATTACCACTTTCAACGAGTTCAAGGAGGAATGCAGACTATTGTGGCGATCGGCCAAGGAGACCGATCGGTTGTCGAACTTGTATAGGCTTACCTCAACTAATAAATGTGAAGGTGAATCCAGGGCCAGTTGGCGTACCCAGGTTAGGGATCAGGTAAGAGCAGTTAGGGAAGACTTTTTGTCATTGCCCACAATCACGGTAGGAGACGGAACCAAGTTTAGTAAGGATAATAAGAACCTGGTAGATATAGATGAAGTTCTAAATCTTGTGGCCTACAGTAAGATGTATGCGGCCTTGTTGGAAGACCTAAAGTTAGATCCTGCCCAGAAAACCACAAAAACACCGAACGAATGTCAAGAAATTATACAGAAAAACGAGACCGGTAGGAATAAACATTACCCTAAAGATTATCAAAATAACCAGCCCCCTGGCAAGTCAAATGAAGAAAGAAGAGGAAATTATAATGAAACATATAAATCTAGAGGGAATTATCCTCATAAGGGAGCTAGACCAAAGAATAGGTATTGCCAGTATTGTCAAAGAGGAGGTCACACAGACCAAGAATGTTGGTATCAAGGTAAGAAACATAATAAACCCTCCGAAAATACTCCTCAGGTACAGGCAAGGGATAACTCAAACCCTACTAATTACTCCGAAGAAAAACAAGGTAACAGAAAGTGACTAGAAGAGCAGGATAGGAGTCCAGGAAATAGGGAAACCAAAGAATGGAAGGATGTTGCAGGTAGCGGAGGTACATCCACGTTGCCAGCAACATATTTATCCTTCCGACAGCAATCATTACCCAAGACTAATATCAAGATAGAAGGTAAAGAATGTCTTAGTTTGTTAGATTCAGGAAGTACTGTAAATCTCATAGGGCTCCATACCTTAACTGATTATTTGAATATACCTATTTCTGCAATTAGGAGTGAGGATACATTAATTCAGGGGATAACTGGCAATCAGCTTAACAATGTAGGAGCCATAGATTTAAACATTGAATTGCTAGAGAAGAAGTGTCAAGTGCCATTTTTGGTTTTGCAAGAAGTAGCATTTCCCGCTCGAGCTTTGATTTCTTTTGCAACAATGCAAGATTTTGGTATAGTTTTTGATTGTCAAGACAGAAGATTAGTTTTAAAGGGAAATAATCAGGAAGTCTGTTTCCAACTTGTTGATGACAAGTCCACTACAAATTTGGCCAATTTGAAGGGGACCGCTTCGATAGTTGAAACACACTCCGGTTCAGAAAGAGAAAGGGAAATCAAAGTAAAATCAGAAGAAAGGGAGAAAGAAGAGAATTTAGCAATTGCACCCAGAAAGGGGGAAATTACTTCTTGTAAAGGTAGCACACATACTAAGGATGAAAATGTCGACAGAGAATCTGAGAGAATAGATAAAAGGGAATTCCAAGAAGTTTTGCTGCTAGGCACATTGAATTCACAAGAATTAAGACACTTAAGAGAAACAGAATCTCAAAAAGGAGGAGATGAAGATTCATGTTTTTGTACTCAAGTACAAACTGGGGAGATAAGTCTGATCAGCACAGCAGATGCAAACAAAATAAGATTTAGGCTAGCTAGAGATGTAGTACTACTGCCCAATACTCTTACTAGAGTATATTTAATAACCCGCCTACACACAAATAATGATGTAATCTTGACCCCAGAAGGATTACCAGAATATGTCAGAATGGATAACTCATTAGTTCAGATGGAGGGATTAGCCTGTACTACTTATGTCATGAATTATTCTGATAAAAGACTCCATTTGTTAGCGGGTACAGAATTTTGTACAGGAATAGAAGTTACACACAAAATGATTCCGTTAGAGGAGGAAGCATTCTTTACCATAGGAAACATTGATGCAGGAATAGATAGGGAGATAGATAACACCGATTTTCCTGAGTACCGTAAAAGGTTAATAGAAACCTTAAATAAATATAGGCCGGGCATAGCAATTACAGGTGATAGGTTAGGTAGGACTGAGGTGTTAAGACATAAGATAATCCTAGATGATGGAGCCAAACCCTTTTTCATACCTAATTATAAATTACCTATCAGCCAACGTCCAATAGTAGATAAAATGATAGAAGAAATGAAAGAAGAAGGAGTGGTCATACCCTCTAAATCACCTTATAATTCTCCCATGTTGTTGATTCCAAAGAAAGATGGAAGTTACAGATTAGTGATTGATTATCGCAAGTTGAATGCGAACACAGTTCCTGATAGGATGCCCATGCCTGTAATAAACGATGTATTGGCTCAGTTAGGAGGAGCAAAGATCTTCTCATCCTTAGATCTACTAAGTGGATATTGGCAAGTACCTTTAGACGAAGAATCAAAGCCATTAACTGCCTTCAGCACACATAAAGAACACTTAGAATTTCAGGTAATGCCATTTGGGTTAACATCAGCTCCATTGACTTTTGTAAGGTTAATGTTACAGATCTTAGGAGACATAGAGAATGTGTCAGTCTATTTAGATGATGTCATTATATTTAGCAAAGATATAGAGAGCCATTTCGGAACCATAGAAATCGTTTTAGAACGACTAAGACTGGCAGGATTAAAGATAAAGGTTAAGAAATGTCAATTCTTGAGGAAATCATTAGAATATTTAGGACATGTGATCAGTGCTGATGGATTACGCATGCAAGAAGGAAAAATAAAGGCGATTGTGGAATATCCTGCTCCACAAAATTTGAAAGGTGTAAGAAGATTTTTAGGGATGATAGGATACTATAGACCATTTGTCAAAAATTTTGCTACTATAGCTAAACCATTGACAGAATTAACTAAGAAGGATGTAGAGTTTGAATGGAAAGCAGAGCAAGAGGAGGCTTTTCAAAAGTTGAAGGAGAAATTAATCCAAGATCCTATCTTAGTGTATCCAGACTTTAGCAAGCAATTTTACTTAGCATGTGATGCTTCGAATACAGGAATAGGAGCAGTTTTGTTACAGAAGGCAAAAACCCGAATGAGGGTAGTATATTATGCAAGTAGAGTCCCGAATGCGGCCGAACGAAATTACAATACCACAGAAAAGGAATGTTTAGCCATTTATTGGGCACTGAGAAAGTTTCGGCACATTTTGTTAGGACACAAAGTAAATGTACTTACTGACCATAAACCCATCTGTGACCTATTTAAGAAAAGAGCTTTCACTAATAACTTAAAGTTTAATCGATGGTTTATTAGTGTGCTAGAGTTTGCTCCAGAATTTAGATACATTCCAGGTAAGTTTAATACTTTAGCAGATGGATTATCTAGAGCACAAGAGGATACTGAAAGAATTATCACAACTAACACTTTTTGTTTCAGCTGTCAGGTCGTAGACTTAGATTTGGAGAGAGTTAAAATAGAACAAGAGAAACAAGAAGGTATCAGGAAAATAATAGGAGATTTGCTACAAGATGAAACCTCTAGGTCAGATTTTGAATTAATAAATGGGATATTATATAAGAAGGCTAAGGATAGGAGTGCTTGCTCTAGACTATATGTGCCTGACACCCTGACTAAAGAAGTATTAACTCTAACACATACCCACAAGTTGGCAGGACATCCAGGAATCAAAAAGACTCTGAGAACAATAAATAGAAATTATTTTTGGCCTAAGTGCAGCGAAGAAGCAAAGCAATTTGTAAATGAATGTCAAACTTGTAATAGGCATAAAGGTCATGTAAATGTCAGAGCTCCTTTAGAAAAATATCCTAGTAATTTAAACCCTTTTGAGGTAGTTCAGATGGATCATATAGGACCCTTTCCAAAAACTTTGAGAGGAAATAAATATATACTGGTATTCATTGATTATTTGACTCGGTATTTAGAAATTGTCCCAGTCAGAGATAGAACTGCAGTTTCTGTTGCAGAAGCTTTAAAGACCAGAATACTCACAAGACATTCGTGTCCGGAGGTACTTTTGTCGGACAATGCACCCGAATTCACCAGTGAGGTAATGAAAAAGCTTTGTGAATTTTTTGAGATAAAGAAATGCGAGATAACCCCTTATAAGCCGAGTTCAAATGGGACAGTGGAAAGGGCCAATAAGAAGATACTGGATGTACTGCGAACTATCATTAGTCCAACTACAGAAGATTGGGACCTAGCGCTAGAGGACGTTCAGTTTACTTTGAATAACACAGTAAATGAGACAGTAGGAGAAACCCCACACTTTTTGCTTTATGGTTATCAGAAAAGACTGCCAAACTCATTGTTAGATGACGCAAAACCTCCTAGGCACACATATGATTACCAGGACTATATAGCTTGGAAACTGCAAAGAACCTTTCAAATAATAAGACAAACCAGACAATCTTTAGAAAAGGGCCAACAGGTAAATAAGAAATACTATGACACAACTAGTTCCATGACTGACCTGAAGATAGGCTCACAAGTATATATAAAGGTACATGTAAAGGAAGGACCAAATGAAAAGGTATCTCCCAAATTTGAAGGTCCTTATAGAGTGTTAGAAAGGGAAAGGAATAATAAATTTAAGCTGATACATGAACAGAATTTAGATGTAAGGTATGCCCATTGGAATCATATGAAGGTTGTAAAAACTAATCCATGGTCCTCTCAACTTCTACAGGAAGTGGTGGAAAAACTTCCTTCTGATCCTACCCCTGGTGGTCGGTATCACTTGCGAAATAGACATTAAAAGTGGGGCCTTGATACAAAATCATGGAAAAGGTGAACTGTTAACAGATTTTGCTGTAGTAAAAATTAATGTCAATTCAATATTAGAAAGGGAAGAACATTTGAACCAGTTAGATAAAGAACTACGGAAGTGCATACTAACCCATAGTGATTCTGCCTTTGTAGAAGTATTAAGAAATTTACAGGGTAAAATTGAAGACATTGTCAGGCCTCAAAGAAACAAGAGATCTTTGTTACCTTTTGTAGGAAGTGCATTTAGTGCTTTGTTTGGAGTGGCTACAGAAAACGATGTAAAAGGTTTGATTGATCGTGTAGAACTAATCGAGAAATGGGCTAATCAGAAGGGTAATCTTATAAGTACTCTGATAGAAAATAATAATAAGAATGTAGAGAACATAAAAAAGATGGTGGAATTTATTAATCAAGTTAACGTGAATGTTTCTAATAAAATAGGTGACGTAGAACAAGTGTTTAAGTTGGTTCATGAAGTAGAAATCGAGATTGGTGATCACAAGGAATCTGTGAACGGACTAATAAATGCACAAAAGGGAATACTCAGCCCTGCTATCATTTCTCCAAAAACTTTGAAAGAAATTATCGATTGGTGTATAGTAAATAGCCATTCCAAGCCTTTGCTAGAAGATATATTTTGGTATTACACAATGTCAACTGTGAAAGTAACAAAAGGGTATTTGTTGGTATTGATCCCCTTCAAGGGTATGAATTTGTTTGACCTATATACAATACATCCTTTCCCAGTTAAGATAGGAAATGCAACAATAATTTGGAACCATCCGAAGGTTCGTCTAGCATTGGATAAGAACAAGTTGTTGATGATTATTTTAGAAGAAGGTGATTTAGAACAGTGTGTGTTGATAAGAGAAAGTCAATCCATGTGCAATTTTGTGCAAATTAAACAACCTATGAGCAATTTTCCGTGTATCCAAGGTATTTTCTTTGAGAATTATGAGTTGATGAGAGAGTGTAAATTTGAAACCTTTGCTTTGCCATACAGGGCATTACATTTAGGTAATGAGATTTTTGTTTATGTACAAAGTACTAAAAATGCAGAAGTTACTTGTGATGGGAAGACTCAAACATTTCAGTTAGGAAACTTGAAGTCATTTGCAGATTCTTGCTCAGTAGTGATAAATGATTATCTCTATTATGTACCAAGTGTGTTTTTGCATTATGAGTTAAATCAATCTTCCATTGCAAAGAGTTACGAGAACAAGATTAATCATTTTCAGCTAGACAAATTAACAGTGGTAGAAAATGTGGCAATGCCACTTGATAATGATTATGTTCTGTTTTACAAGAAAGATGTTGCACCATTTCTGACTATGTGTAATGTGTTTTTGATTGTGCTTATTACTGTGGTAACATATAATGTGGTGAAGTATTTGGTTTTCAGAAAATTGGAAAGGATTAATGAGTTGCTACTGGTTATTACTGGGAAACCTAAAGAATAGGTTTGTTGTTTTGTTGTATGTGAGGATTCTATAAGAATCCTAGTAGCTGGCCGAGTGGTGTCAGACATATGCTTATTTTTGAGTAAGTTTCATATGCAGAAGGTTTGTGTATGTTATTGATGTCTTTATTTGTGGGTTTTGTTAATTAATAAGAAATGGGGAGACAAATGCAGTTAGTAGTAATTGTAAAGATATAGAAAGAGTTGTGGAGAGACAGGAGAGTGAACGGGAGTTAGGTAGGATGTTTTCAACTAATTTCGCTGACTCCAGGGTTCTTTCCCGTAAACAACCCCCCCAAACGACAGGATCCGTTCTTGAATGTCGAACGGAACATAGACGAATGAGACGTGGAAGCCGGGAAAAAGTCACGTGATTAAGGATAGCTTGACACGCCCAGGACGACCATATATAAGCAACGAGAAGACGGCATCTCGCTCTCTTCCTAGTAGTCACTCTGTATAATAGGTCTAACGACCTACTTAACCTGCCGGGTCTCCTTGACGATCAACGTGGCGGCTGCCTATACCAAATTGAGGGACGGCGATTACGTAGAATACTAAAGCAGCCGCGAAATTACAGGGGAACAATTACCCCTGAGAACGAAGGACGACGAACAAAGTTACTACGCCCGCACCTGAGTGTCTGTGAGTGCGTTTGGCGAGACGTCCCAGAGCGACCGAGAGGCGTGACGTCCCCGAGTGACCAAGGCGTGTCTAGAACTTCGCGCCAGCCTTCCCAACACCTGACGAAGGCTTATACTTCAGCGACGACAGTAGGCCTATAGATGACGTTTAGGCCTAACTAAACCAGGATTCACCAAATTCTCCAGCCAGTGTCAAGACGTCTGAGTTCATCACTAAGTGTTAATGTAGAAACCACGCTTTTGTTTTTGACTGCTTGTAAGTGCCTGTTCAAACCCCTTTTTATGTCTAGTAAAGAAAGAAACCAGCATTCGTATCCCTCACCCACGAAACTTTGCTTATGTAAACTCCTGAGAGAAATTCAATTAATATTAAACTAAAGGAAGAGGTAAGATACTAGACTAATTAAGAAGTTATTGCTAACTAAATCAAGGACATCTTCACATAATAATAGCTCAGCACTGAATGTTGTGGTACAAAACGGATTATTTTTCATATTTATTGTGTTAATTCTGCATTAGATTTTTTGAAGATCTTCTTGTAAACATTCATTTCTCCATTCGATTTATTTATTTTTTTTTGGCGGGTGGGTGGGGGGGAGGGGGGAATTAACCTATTTCAATAACTGGAAAGCATTCACTACATAGCCGCCGCATAAGTAAAATTTGTTGAGATTCATAGAAATATTTGTTGTAATGGCCACCAATATAATCACTTTTCAATAATGGAATTATTTACTAATAATCAGGCGTGGTTGAATTATATCTGAATTTGAAGGTTACTCGATACCTGTTACGCAATATTCGGAATGGGGAGTAGTACTTTTAATTAACTCGTTTCAATCGATTAATTATCTTTCGTGTAATTACATGTGACGTCACAGGATAACCCAATTTCATTGGTGATAACCTCATTGCAGTTCAGGGATGGAAATGGTTATATTTTAACAAGGTAAATAGGTAATTTTATTTTAGTTTTAAAAATAGCTTCACTTTCGTTATAGTTACCTATTTTAACATTTGTGATATATGATCTTTGATTTTATCGAAGTAAATTAGCATTAACTTTCAGGTTATAGACTGACCTGGAGATACCTTGATATAAGAATAAGGATTAATATCAACGTAACAAGTATAACTTAATTACACTTTATGTATTATTTAAGCTATTTTGACGCGTAATTGACATGGAGCATTACAGGTGAATCCAAGTTGAGTTCAGCGTCAAGTTATTGAAATAATCTCTCCGATCGAAATCAATCGTCAGATAAATTAATCTTCGCAGAAAGGAATGTAGCGGCAGATATTAGTCTTCTTATTTTCAATAACTTTTTGTTGTTCCCAAACTTTCGTAACCTTTTTTTTTATGTTTTCACTAATAGTAGTTTATGGCTAAATTTTTTACACATTTGCTTAAGTTTATAATTTTTGTATTAAATTGTTTAGTTATTTCTGCTGATTGCCTTGTCACTATGATATTAATATACATCTAGGTAGTTGGTTGGTCAGGGCACCAGCCACCTATTGAGATACTACCGCTATAGAGTTATAAAATCCTTTGACTAACCAGACATTACTACATTGGATCTTTTTCTCTGGTTATGGTTCATTTTCCCTTTGCCTACACACACACCGAATGGTCTGGCCTGTTCTTTACAGATTCTCCTCTGTCCTCATACACCTGACAACAATGAGATTACCAAACAATTCTTCCTCACCCAGGGGGTTATTGCACTGTAAATGTTCAGTGGCCACTTTGCTCTTAATTAGGGTAGAAGGGACTCTTTAGCTATGGTAAGAAGCTCTTCTAGGAGAAGGACACTCCAAAATCAAATCATTGTTCTCGAGTCTTGGAGAGTGTCATAGCCTCTACCATGGTCTTCCACTGTCTTGGGTTAGATTTCTCTTACTTGAGAGTACACTCGGACACTATTCTATCTTATTTCTCTTCCTCATGTTTTGTTAAAGTTTCTGTAGTTTATATAGGAGATATTTATGTCAATGTTACTAGTCTTAGAATATTTTATTTTTTTTCTGTGTCCTTTCCTCACTGGGCTATTTTCCTTGTTGGAGCCCCTGGGCTTATAGCATCCTGCTTTTCCAAATAGGGTTGTAGCTTAGCAAGTAATAATGATAATAATCTATCTATCATAATTAACGGCAAAGCTATTTACTTGGAATCCTTCGAGAAAATCGCAGCAGTAATTCTAAGCAATTTCGCACCTCCATCCGAAATGTGTTGGTTGATTGTGGAAATGCCTCCAACAACAGAGATAAAAGACTTTTCACTGCGGGATGCTAAATTCGGAAAGGCGAGATGATAGTACAACAAATTAGAAACCAGAACAACAAAGCTTTCCGGTTCCTCTTTTACTCTCATGCATCCTCCATGTACTACCGAGATGCCCTTGATACATTATATTTGTTTGCGGTCACTTTATTTCTTACACTTCATGTTCTCTAATTTACTCAATTTGAAGTGTTGTGGAAGGCTCTTGTACTCCTGGTTGATTTATATAATGTCTGTATAGTTTCCTCTCGTAATCTTATAATTCGAAATTCTCTTGAATTCATTTGTACTCACAATTAATTACATCATTATTATTAATACTAATAATTTTATTGGTCTTCACTTGTAATGTTTCAGAAACAAAATTTCCTCGACGACCGTGTCTCTGAAATAATGATTTAATTTTTTTAATTTCTGAGGCATTACATCTTAGAAAAATTGAAACTTGAGGAATATAATTTGCTGGTACAAAAGTTAATTCTGTTACCATTTTACTATAACGACGGTTGTGTTCCTCTCTCGTAAGCATGTTAAATGTTGTTTTTATTTTCCTTCCAGTTTGAATTCATGTCAGAATGTCTTTTCGAAATCCTAGAGATATGGGTTTGAGTTGAAATAAGTTTTCCCGAGTTTAAAATAATTGTAGTACATAAGTGTACAGAAAACCAATCTAAAATAACCTATCCTTTGTCGCACAACCATTCTGAAAGGAATATATATATATATATATATATATATATATATATATATATATATATATATATATATATATATATATTATATATATATTTATATATATATGTATATATATATATTTTCACACATACACACACGCGCATTTATATACACACCTACACAAACACTCAAACAACCAAAGAATAAAAAGATTCTCAATTCCACCAAAGTATATATATATATATATATATATATATATATATATATATATATATATATATATATTGTGTGTATATATATGTATATATATATAGATATATATATTTATGTGTGTATATATATATACTATATATATATATATATATATATATATATATATATATATATATATATATATATATATATTTCAAATAAGCCATATATATTAATACATTAAAGTCTGGATTCTCTTAACGACCTCGGGATCAAAGCCCAAGGCGGAACCGCCCAAAGACTATGATATCGGACCGGTGGGGATTTGAACCCTCGCCAGGATATCTGTATGCCAGTGACCATACCACTCCGCCACGAAGGAAGATAAAAGTCAATGACAATTCTTCTATACATATACCTGTCAAATTCAGGTTTTCTGTACTTAGAATTGAAATCAACCCATCTTCACCATCGTAGCTAATTGGTAGGTTTGGGACTTGGCATTCGATTAATGATAATTTTTTTGCACATTTAAACGTGTTTCTTTCATATTTCAAATAAGCCAGACATTAAAGTCTGGATTCTCTTAACGACCTCGGGATCAAAGCCCAAGGCGGAACCTCCCAAAGACTATGATATCCAGACTTTAATGTATTAATATATATGGCTTATTTGAAATATGAAAGAAATACGTTTAAATGTGCAAAAAATTTATCATTAATCGAATGCCAAGTCCCAAACCTACCAATTAGCTACGATGGTGAAGATGGGTTGATTTCAATTCTAAGTACAGAAAACCTGAATTTGACAGGTATATGTATAGAAGAATTGTCATTGACTTTTTTTATTAGCTGGTCTTTATAGAGGCATGTGAGCCGCGTATTTAGAAGGTCCTTGCTTGAAAGTAAGCCAATTTGGTATGAGAACAAAAAGAGAAAGATCAATACAGACACTTCATAAGGAACTATTCTCCAGAAGTTTTAGAAATGGCAGACGTCTCTGAAACTGTTTAACGCTTGTTTGGATGAAGGAAAAGTTTCATAAGTTTGAACTTTTATGTTACTATTTCGATAAAGATATTTAAACATATATCACCGTAAGTGACAATGGAAGAATAGTGAGGTTTATATCAAGGAAAGGTGTTTATGAATCTAATGTTTCCTATGATATTGTTGTGTTAGAGTTTTATGAGTAAAAAGTAAAATCTGTAAATGACATAAAATGATTTAGAGAACGATTCTTTTATAACTGGTGTTTATGTAATATAGTTAGTGTGGACGATAATTTGTTTGGTCCTTAGAAATTTTGTTAAAATGTTAAAAGTATACAAAAGTAAAAAAAAAAACAAAAAACGGAGAAACGAACAACGAACGACTGTTCCGAGCAAAGAGATATCAACTTTATGGCAGTTCAGCTTTAAGACCACCTTTTTCTGATACAAAACTTAGTTATTCTTTTGATGTTTTTTTATTAATTCCAGAATAGTTGCCTTAGTGATTAATTTTGGCAACTTCGCTGGGGATCGATTTTCTTTGTCCTCAACGAACTTTTTTTTTTTTTTTTTTTTTTTTTTTAAGTGAAGGAATTGTTCCTTACTTAAAATGATTGGACGCATTATGTGTCGCTCAAAGGAGAAATATTTTATTTTCTGTGTGATTTTGTCCAAATTGAGAAAATCTTTGGACTTATTGAAGGTTTGATTGCTATACTTCCCTTAAACTTTAATACCTCGATGAATCTATTCAAATAAATTATTGGTCGTCTCTTTTTATGTTTCAAAAATATTTATCAACGATTGTGTCTTGGAAATACTGATTTATTTACAAGGCATACATCTTAGGTAGATTCAAATGCTCAGACTCGTTAGTTCCTTTAGTGTCTGCAACCTTGCCATCCTTGTGATCTAAGGATGGAGTGTTAGGGGAAGCCTAAAGGTCAATCTGATGAGTCATCACCATCCATTGCATGGCCCTCCCTGGTCCTAGATTGGGTGGGGAGGTGACTTGGGTGCTGATCATGTGATATTTACAGTATATGGTCAGTCTCTAAGGCATTAACCTGCTTATTAGGGCAATGTCACTGTCCCTTGCCTCTGCCATTCATGACCGGGCTTTAAACCTTTAATTCTTTCATTTTCCTTGCGTGTCCGCAAAAAACTATCCTGGTTTAGACTTCACATTTTCCCCAGTTGGGCACTGTTTTATTTTGCAATAGAACAGGGTGTTTTACGCTTTAGGAAACATTTTACTAAAGCCATTGATGAGATATCTAATTCCGGTTTGTTCTATGTACTCAGCATTAGTGTATTTTAGATCCTCTGTTGATGAAAGAGGTAGCCTACTGTTAAATGAACCCTCCTAAAAATGGTTATTCAAGAAAAGGCGCAAAGTTTGCCATTGTTTATTGAAATAGAATTGGATATGCAGACTCAGCAAAACTAAGGAACTAGTTATGGAAAAGATCCACCATCACGGCCGTCACTTGTGTATGCCACAAGAAATTTATAGAGACAGGGACAGTGTTGGATAAAGGGAGGAGTGGACGACCAAGAGGTAAACATCGATCATGTAAGACAAGCCTTAGATCTATCTCCTTAAAAGTCCACCCGTACAATAACGCTCAAATTCCTACATAAGGAATTGTTATTGTGCATTTCCAAAGTGCAAGTCATACACACACTCGAACCCAATGGTAAACCAAGACAAAAAGAGTTTGCCGTTAACATGCTGGAACGAATTTCTGATAGAGAAACGTTCATTAACCGAGTTTGTAGGTAATGAGGCATCCTTTCATGTTTTAGGGAAAATGAACAGACACAATGTGAAAATCTGGGAACCAGAACATCCCAATGTGGCTAGGGAACTTCATCAAGATAGCTCAAAGATAAATGTGTTTTGTGGTATCATGTGCAATTGAATCATTAGTTCGCTTTTCTTCAACGAGACATCAATTACTGAAGATATTTACCTTGACCTTTTGACTGAATTTGTGGCACCACAACTACTGTAGATAACCTTCAACCAACCTCCATATTGGGGACTGCATGTTCGTGGGTTCCTAAATCAAATATTTCTAGGCCAATGCATTGGAAGGGATGGCCCAATTCCATGGCCACCTTGTTCAACAGATATCACTGCTCTGGATTTTTTTTTTTTGTGGCGATATGTTAAAGATACCGGGTATCGAACAAAATTACGGGGCATCACTGATCTCAAGCGAAAGATCACTGATAATATTGTCACCATTGAACAGGCTATACTACAACGAACATATGCATCTAATTTGTGTCTGAAGATCTTTTCTATTTATGATTGGAAATGCCCTTCTTTTGTACGACTTATCAATAAAAAGATTGAAGGCAAGGTTAGAAGTTTAGGTAAAATAATAAATTATAAAGATTTTGCCTCTATATTCACATGAAAACATACAAGTAATACAATATGGCTAGCGTTATTAAGTGCTGGAGTTGGCTGATAGTCTTAGTGTATATATATATATATATATATATATATATATATATATATATATATATATATATATATATATACATATATATATATGTGTGTGTGTGTGTGTTTGTATGTGCGTGTGTGTGTTTGTATATGTATAAATATATATATATATATATATATATATATATATATATATATATATATATATATATATATATATAAGTTTGTGTATATATATGAATATATATATAATATATAAATATATATATAGATATATATATATATAATATATATATATATTTATATATATATATATATACATATATGAGAAAGAATGAATTTGTGTGTATATTCAATGTATGAAAATAAGTAGTTTCAATGACGCCCGGAGAAAATCAATTAATTAGATGTTGTCATGAAACCTGAGGTACTAACAAGAGAGAAGATCGTGGTAAATGAATATGAAAAAAAAATGAATTTAATTCAACTAATGTTTACCAGTACACGGTGAGTCTAATATCTTGTTAGTAAGTTTCTTATCTATTTTAATGAAATAAGATTTTTAACCATTATATTTCTCTCTCTCTCTCTCTCTCTCTCTCTCTCTCTCTCTCTCTCTCTCTCTCTCTCTCTCTCTCTCTCTCTCTCTGTGGTATCGATCTATCTCACAATAAATATGAAAAGGGTGTAGGTAAAAATAAAAGTATTGAACCAATACAGCTTTCTTTCATAGTCTGTTTACTTCATCTATGATACAGATCTTTTTGAGGCGAAAGATTTTTATCCTACACAGTTATAAATCAAGTATCCATTTTTATTTGTGGTTAGTTGGTTTCATTAGATACTGTAAAAACTCAGAGAATCGCAAACCACAGCCTTCATTTTTAGGTTGATAACAGTGGTAGGATTTTCTTTTACTTCGTGACGTTAAATTTGCGTTAAATTATCTGTGCTGAAATTTATATTGCCCAAATGTCGATTCCTCTGAGTCCTGGTATATGTATGGCGGAAAAGGATGTAAGGCTTGGTATGTATTCACTTTGAATTATAGGTGCAAAAGCAATAATTATATCTTGAAAGCGAAGTAAATCTTATTTCTTCTTCCTAGAAATATTTTCGTGTAAAAATTAGATATTTGAAAGTAGCATATATGACTTGACAGTTGGGCAATATATATGTCTGCGCTGATAATATAACACAGATTTAACTTCACGAATTAAATGAAATTCATACCAATGTTATCAACCGACGAAGGAAGGTGGTGGTTATATGCTACTTGAAAATACCTCATTTTTACACGATTTTTGCTCACTTCGAAAAAATTTCTGGTGAGCAAAGACAAGATTTGCTTCGCTTTTGAGGAATAATATTGCTTTTGAACCAATACTTGTAAGTGAATACATGCCAAGGCTTACATCCTTTTCCGCCATGTATGTACCAGGACTGTGAGAAGACTCTCTCTCTCTCTCTCTCTCTCTCTCTCTCTCTCTCTCTCTCTCTCTCTCTCTCTCTCTCTCTCTCTCTCTCTCTCTCAATACATTTATCTACCTCTGTACCACCCTCGCTATATCCCATCTTCATTTATTATCCTGAAATGAATTTGTTAAGAATGTTCTCATCGTTCAGTCATTTATGAGAGCCTTTCCTCTATCAAGACAACCGGAAATTGCTTCCCACTCTCGTTTGTACATGCAGTAGCTTTTAACGCTTATATTATATATTATATATATATATATATATATATATATATATATATATATATATATATGTATATATATATGTGTGTATATATGTATATATATATATATATATATATATGTGTGTGTGTGTGTGTGTGTATCTTTCTGTGTATACTATGTATGTATATATGTATATATATATATATATATATATATATATATGTGTATATATTTATTGTATATACATGTATATATATACATATATATATACACACACACACACATATATATATATATATATATATATATATATATATATGTATATGTGTGTATGTGTGTTATTTATGTATATATATATATATATACATATATATATACATATATATATATATATATATATATATATATATATATATATACATACATATATCGTGGCTTAAAAGGAAAACATTCTATTCATATTTTCAAGTCCTTGATATTATCCGTCTTCTTACCATAATAGTCGGCGAATCTGTAAATATGCTTCAATGAAAGGCTTGTATCTACTAAGACTTAATTTAATGAGAAAGCGTGGCCTTCCTAAAACCAGCCACTGGGCAGTGAAGAGAGTGTGTCATTCATATATATATATATATATATATATATATATATATATATATATATATATATATGTATATATATATATATATATATATATATTTATATATATATATATATATATGTGTGTGTGTATACAGAATGTACATACATACTTACATATAATCTGCATATATAAGGGATGCCTTGTAGAAAAATTTTATTTGGTGTTTAACTTCCCTTAACGAAATGTTTCCATCATTATTACTTTGTTTTCCTAACAATGTTCATCTCGTGTATAATTATTCGTTTATATTTTTTTTCATTCAGTTATTTAGTTTTTCTTTTAGTGCGTAATACAGAAAGTTATGCAGCTAAGTAACATAATATATGTGCTTGGTTTCGTTTCTCAAATAATACATGGAGATATGTAAATTTACTTTACCGTTAAAATGAACGTGTGTGTAGATATATATGTATATATGTATACATATATCCATATAACATATATATGTTTTTTAGTGTATATATATATATACATATATATATATATATATATATATATATATATATATATATATATATATATAAACAAAACAAAACTAGCAAAGACCAAAATTTATAATTCCAGAAATAGTTTAATCCAGAAAATAATTAAGTGATGTATTAGAATTTGTACTTTAATAATTCTGACTTTTGTTCATAAAGCTACGTATATTTTTATATTTAATTTATTGATCTTCCCTCTCAGCATGTGACAAAATCGAACAATGAACAAAGTTCTTTTTTGTCATCTTAAATGTTCTTGTTTTCCCCAACTCCTATAGTCTTCCCTCTTTCAAAGGGCGGCTTTATCACTTTCATCATTATTATTATTATTTTTATGATTATGATGATGATGATTGTGATTTATTATTATTATCATTATTATTATTATTATTATGATGATGATGATGATGATGATGACGATGTTGATTATTATGTGATTATTATGACGATGAATATGATGAATATGATGATGCTGATGATGATAATTAATTTTTTGATGATGATGATGACTATTATGATGATGATGATTATTATTATTATGATCATGATCATGACTATTATGATGATGAGGATTATTATTATGGTGATGATGATGATGATGATTATTATTATGATGATGATGATTATGGTGATGATAATGATTATTTTGATGATGATGACTATTATGGTGATGATGAGGATAATGATTATTATGATGATGGTGTTAAACCAAAAAAACTACTTGGTCTCCGCAATGCCCTTTTAGAAGAAGAAGAAGAAGAGGATTCAGAGAGAGAGAAAGAGGGGAAGGAAGACCTCCTGTTCCCCGGGAAACCTCGAAGGTAGGCTTCTCGACTCCAAGCAAAGCCCAGAGGAGAGCCCCCACTTCGAGAAGACCCAGCAAGAGGTCCTCTTGGCCGACGGAAAGGTGGTCCCCGGGCCCCTCCGAGTCGATCCCCGAAGAGGGACTTTATGCCACGTCCGTGGCGCCTTTGCGACCATGGGTCCGTCAGGAGACCCTTGAGGAGGGCGTCCCAGCCGAGCCACGGCCCCCGGTCAACTCCAGGGAAACCCTGGAGAGGTGACCTGTCTGCCAATGAGCAAGAAAGATAGGAGGAGAGAAGAGGTTCTAAAGTAATACTTACCGCCACTGGGCTGCAGAGACCGAAGACAAAGACGGAATCTGCAGGATTCCCTAGAAATTTCTTTCGAGAAAAAGAACGATCGGAAAGATTAATGTAAATTTGAGTAAAATATAGTATTCATTTTACTTTTGATGATAATATTTGGAAACAAATATTACTTTCGATTTTAATAATAACATTATTTTCCCAATACGTTAAAAAATATAGAATTATAGGAGCATTAAAATAATTTCATAACGAGGTCTCAACTGAGTTGTGCTACATCCAGCCATAGAGCGAAGTCTTCCATCAGTTCCTTTCAAATGCCAGAGACTCTGAGGATCTGATCGCTCCGATTGGAAACCTGTTTTGGATCTAAACCGAGTTGCTCCTTCTTTTGCAGTGACATATAATTGGTTATTAGGCTTAGATTCATAGCTCGAATTTGGGCCATATGGCTGGCTACAGGGGCCGGGGAAGCTATTCGTTACCAGATGCATAAAGAATAACAAAATCAAAAATTAAAATAGATGAGAAAAGGATGATGATCTTGAAGACTTCTTTCCAAAGAAACATCTGGATCTTGAAGACGCGTTAGCGAGTTTTTCCTCAAAGACCAAAACTAGATTGAAGATAAACCTATTCCCGTGAATTTTTTGCGTAAATAATAATAGGAATTGAGCACCGAAGTTGCGTCGCATATTATAAAAAAAGCAACTTTCATCTTTTTCTTCTTCATCTTCCACTCCTTTCTATATTGGGTCGCGGTTTCTTATCAGAACATTTTATCAAATTGTTTCGGAGGTGAACTCGGTCCTTGGCAACTGTTGTATTTCAAAAGGAATTCAGGTAATTATCATTCAAAAGATTTCAAAAGGTTTCATTTATCACTATTTATATTTCACACCGGAACTTTGGTAAGAAAATGCCTACGATATATGCTCATAGAAAGTTATTCGCCATTTTTGCATGCACCCCTTCAGATTGATTTCTTGTAAATCTATCGTTGATCCATTTCTGGAAAAGATTAATATGGATAAGTCCATAGTTACATGGGGAGGGAGATGGTGTGGAATATGCTGTTTTTGCGAGGAAAATGTTGCCCTCTTGGGGTTGATTAATTTCTAAGTGAATAAATAATTTTGTATTAAGATATTCACCGCAATAGCCTTTATATTAAAGTGTAATTTCATCGTCCAACAAATTTAGTATTGATGAAGTCACGTAAAACTTTAGTCGAAACACATGTCAACAACAAATAATAAATGGATGTAAGTTAATGCAATTTTCCTTTCAATTTGAAAACTAACTGGAGGAGAGAGAGAGAGAGAGAGAGAGAGAGAGAGAGAGAGAGAGAGAGAGAGAGAGAGAGAGAGAGAGACGCCACTTCGAAGTCTGTCAACCAACGTTTGTTCTCGTTCTGATAATAACTTAGTTATTAACTATTGAGCTCCTTTAGAATCTAGTCTGAAAATTATTTGGCTAGGTGGATGGGTATCTCTGGGCACAGCAGGTTTTGTAGAAAGTCGATAGCTGATCAAAGCTAGCAATATAAGAGAGAGAGAGAGAGAGAGAGAGAGAGAGAGAGAGAGAGAGAGAGAGAGAGAGAGAGAGAGAGAGATTTTGGCTAGGTGGATGGGTATATCTGGGCACAGCAGGTTTTGTAGAAAGTCGATAGCTGATAAAAGCTAGCAATATGAGAGAGAGAGAGAGAGAGAGAGAGAGAGAGAGAGAGAGAGAGAGAGAGAGAGAGAATTGGCGTAAGATCAATAGATAAAATATATTTTTTGTTTTTACCAAGAAATAAAATTAACTTTCTTTTTCTTATTTTATGGAGGAGGTACTTTTTAAAGTATATGACAAACATTTGTATCACAATTACTATGCGTTATGTAATGCAAACATCAGATTTTCTAGGTAATAGATAGGCCAGGGCACCAGCCCCATGTTGGGATACTTTCACTAGAGTGTTATAGGGTCCTTTGGCTGGCCAGACAGTACTACATTGGATCCTTCTCTCTGGTTACGGTTCACTTTACATTTGCCTACACATATACGAATAGTCTGGCCTATTCTTTACAGATTCTTAATACACCTGACAACAATTCTTCACTCAAGGGGTTATCTACTGCAATTTTATTGTTCAGTGGTTACTTTCCTCTTGGTAAGGAAAGAAGAGACACTTTAGCTATGGTAAGCAGCTCTTCTAGGAGGACACTCCAAATTTAAACCATTGTTCTCTAGTCGTGGTTAGTACCGTATCTTCTGTACCATGGTCTTCCACTGTCATGGGGTAGAGTTCTCTGGCTGGAGGGTTCACTCGGGCACACTAATGTATTTTATTTCTCTTTCTCTTGTTTTCTCAAGTTTTTATAATTTATATAGAAAATATTCATTTTAATGTTGTTGCTGTCCTAAAATACTTTATTTTTCCTTTTTTCCTTTCCTCACTGGGATATTTTCCCTTTTGGGGCTCCTGGGCTTATAGCATCCTGCTTTTCCAACTAGGGTTGTAGCTTAGCAAGTAATAATAATAATAATAATAATAATAATAATAATAATGATGATGCATACATACATACAAATCAGTTATTAGCAAAAACTTTTCGCATGAAACGTGCTTGTGATTATTTTAGTCCCTGGATGCTACCCGTTTTTGTCAACGGTTCTTAGTCATTAGTACAGCATTAAAATAAACGAGCTGCATTAGGGGGAGGTTAGAAAATGGCAAAAGCTTATGTTTATACATAATTAACCCTCCTGTATTTTTGAATTATTGATCACCATTCTCTCTTCTGGAATCCAATGTATTTTTATACTATAAATGTATACCATCTATTCACTACTTAGTTTTATATTTCTTAGCTGCGACTGTTTTAAAATGCAGTAAAATGCAATTTTTGTAAATATATTTTCTTTCTTTTACTTGCTATCCGTAAAGTGATTGGTATGACTCTTTTTGTGTATTATTATTTCGTTGTTAGGAAATATTGGATGTTAGTGAAGAAAATCGTCCTATATGTAGATAGTGTTGCTATGCATTTGGAATTACTGTGATGGATTATCAATGTTAAAAACTTGTACAATTTTTAAAAACTTATGTTTTAGAGTAAAACAATTTTACACGCCAAACAAACTGGGAAGAGTTCATGTATTTGGAGAGAAGGAAAAATCACTTCTATGCCTTTCAGATTCTCATAAAAAGCAAACGCTGGTAACCCAATGAAGTTTAATGAGCTAAAACGTCAAAGGTTATGCCCTTCTAAAGGCTTGATCAAGGTTATTAAGTTCAAACAACTCAAATGAGCACGTTATCACTGTTCTTGTAGACTGAATTGCCACATCTTAAAATTGAACGGTGATGAAAAATTATTAATCAAATCAGCATATAACATTTTCATAAGCAGATCAAGCAAACGAGGAAAGCTGTCCTCTTTATCAATTAGTCGTGGAAAAATCACTGATAAGCCATTCACATATTCAGGTCACAAATTATGCCGATACCCTAATTAAATTAGCCAAGCTAACTAACTCCACTAACTAAAGCAGGTTCATAGCTCAGACAACAACGTTCAACGTTGTTTATACTGTACACTATTTGGCCATACATTTAAACTATCGTGGAAATGTCCTCCCTTAGTAATTGGCCCTGGATATGACAACTAAGAACTGACAGAAATTCACGCCCTTCAGTTACTTGGAAGGATTTGTAAATTGCAAGCGATGCAAAAATGTTGGGCTTCAGTGTTTAGCCTCGGTATTTGTGAGGGAGATTCATTGCGCAGTTGCATTTTGTTTATTGAACTGCATAATTATAATTGGTGACATCTGGATAATTTGCGGAATGGGATTCAGCCAGTCGTATAATTTAATTAATATGATTAGACCATTTAGTTTACATAGTTAAGGATATTTTAATGAGATTTCCCGTTCAGAAGTCTAGGATATTGTAGAGCATGAATTATTTTATAAATTTAATGCAAATGTAATGCTTCTGTTTTAGATTAATTATACCAGTACATGTTTTATAAATCATATTATAAAGAAATCACTTATATTCTTTTATATTTCAGTTTTATCTAAATGTAATTTATCTAAATCACGTCTGTAAATATTCAAAATGACCTTTTTAAAAAATTGCTGTGATAATTTTCCGGGCTACAATTAAACATGGCATCCTTGACTACATTTTGCATTTGTGAGATTGGTGTTTTTGCTTTAACCCATTGCCAGAGTGGAGAAGGAAGTCGTGTGTTTTGATTTCAGCATAATTTGAATTTTTTGTTTAAAAATCTGATAGTTCCAACATCTTCCTGCCTGAATTATATGTATGTATATATATATATATATATATATATATATATATATATATATATATTATATATATATATATATATATATATATATATATATATATATATATATATATATATATATATATATATATATATATATATATATATATATATATATATATATATATATATATATATATATATATATATATATATATATATATGAAAAAAAATAAACTGCACACTTTTAAACAGTTAGAGGCGACTGTTATTTCACTATAATAGATATGCCTGTTACGTGTACAGTATTCGTGTTCTTTCTCTCAACCGAGAAAAATATGTTGACATAAATATTCCAGATTCCTAACTCGATCATCCATAATATTTCAATTATGCAAAAATTGTATCATGCGAGGCTGGAGAGAATTGATATTGCTTACTGGCTGCAGGTTTAGGTTTAGAGTTTTCTCTTTGGAATGAAAATATCCGATGTTACATAAATGAAAATAATTTGTGGAGTTAATCAGTTGATATTCCATTTACGTTAACAGCTGCATACGTCATTGTCGGTATATTAACAACTAAAATGTAGTGCTGGCCATTGTTTTTGAAAACTGTGTTTTTTAATTGTTAGTAAAAAATATTATTTTCGTTAAAGTATTCTCGTCTTCAAAATAAGTTTGGATATTCGAACATGCAAAATAGGAATATTTTGGTTAAATTTCAGCACAGTATACTGTATTTCAGTACTCTCTCTCTCTCTCTCTCTCTCTCTCTCTCTCTCTCTCTCTCTCTCTCTCTCTCTCTCTCTCTCTCTCTCTCATAATCAAATTTCATTTTTAAAGAATGGAGTTTTTCTCATACACAGATTCACTCTTTGCCGTGATAAGCGAATGATAATCTTTTGATCAGTCTTTCATCATAGTTGCAATTGCTTAGTCAGTACTGCCAGATTATCCAAGTCTTGAATTTACGAAATACGCTACGTAATTGATATTGAGTATTTATTGATGGGTTGATTTATGAATTAATATGCAATTCATGTAAGTCGAAAAGTTACTGGTTCAATGTTTTATATAAAGTATTGTTTTGGTGTATGTTTGATTTTATTTTCATTTTTTTGATTTGCATTGATTCGGATTGAACGTATTTTAAAACTATTCCAATAGGCTCTGTACGATTCAAAATTCACCCTAAAGTTATCTGTTTTGCGGACGTTTCTCTCTAGGGAGAATTTTCGCTCACAATTTCCCCATGCTTTTATTTTTTTCCACCGAAGTGTGTTTGAATGACTGCAATCATGACTGTTTTTTTTGGGTGTTTACATGTAGCAGAGTCGATTACAGAACATAATATTCATGATTGAATGCTTGCAAACGAGCGATACTCTAACCATCACCATCTGCCTGGAGTGAAGTGTAAAATCCCACTGACAAAATCGAGGAATCACATTATCATCATATACAGTTTTCTCTTAAAACTTTCAACTTTAGGATTTTATTATATTCAATGACATCCGAATGTGTTACCGAACACATGGTTGTATTTGTTAAATTTCTGAATCATTTATTTATTTTTTATTTATTTATTTATTTTAAGGAATCTTTTATTCACGTTCTTTTCCACCAACTATCTATCGACAAGGGGACATTTTTCCAGGCTAGGCAACAAATCGCTGAAATTCTTGCACAACATCCAGCTTTTTTTTATTCGGTTTCGAGCAATCTTTGCATTTATTATCATTGTTTCGAATGACCATTCTATTAATCAAGCACCAATATGTTTTCTTGTATAAGTTCTCTAGACAAAACGTCATTTATTATCTTTTATAAATGATACTTCAACGTTCATTAACACAAGTACATACAGATTTATATGAAAGTATGTGATTTAGAGAAGTAAATAGCTAATTTAGCTAAGCAATTAAACGTGTGTGTGTAGGTGCTACTATATCTTTGTCTATGTCTTACAATCGTTTTCGACACATTTAAAGTATAATGCAATTTATCTATTTGATTTTAAGGAAATTTTATCTGACATGAACGTTCAATAGTTATATATGATAATTATATTGAAAATACGGTTTGAGAAATCTCTGTGATAATAATATAATTTTGGATCCATGATTTACGAAAATGTTTTATAGTATCATATTTATTTACTGTATATCATGAAGCAGTCATATTTCTTGTATTATACAATACATCGGAATTAACTAGATTGCCATGGTTACTAGATCAGGTTTTGCACTCTCGAGGTAATAAATCAACATATCGTTTAGCCCAGGAAATTGACATATTCAAATGATTTATTTCATGAGATGAACAACATTGATAATGCGTTCCTGTTTCAAGTTAATAAAGGGCCAATATTTTCGTCTACCCTGCGCAAGCAGAGAATTAACATTGCCTTTATTAATGATTGTAAGCATTGGGAAATGGCCTGTCATTAAAGATAATGGCTTTCTCAACTGCATAAAATTTATGAGGGGTTACCTGTTTTTTTTTTTTTTACTGATAATGACAGAAATAATTTTGAAAGAAAACTGAAATATATTTTACTTTAACGTTCCATGTAATTTCACCCATTTGGGATCACAGAAAATTAGTATTAAGGTTACGATTGCAATTATTGCATTTACTGTATATAAGAGTTATGATTCATAGCCATATTTTTGGTATGCTTAATGATTTTTTATATGCCGACTTCTTTCATTATTCTTGTTCTTGGAGATTTTTATAATGTCTTAAGCTTCTACGGTCGGTTGGTGTTGTTGCAAAAGTGGTGTTGGTGTGTGCGGGGAAAGTGAGGACTCAAAGTCAGTTGCAGGAAGTGGGTGGTTGGGTTAGGAGTAGAAGGATTGGTTACTATGTTAGAGGATTTTATTTTTACCTTGTATTTATCACTGGTTTAGTTTTTATTTGGATGTACAGCTCTTTTGTAGCGGGTGGATTTAATCCTTGACATGCAGTGAGCTCCAACATTAATAAGCAACATTAGGAAAACATCGAGATTGCATGAGGCAAGATCATTAAATCGTTCAAAAATGGAATATTGCATAGTAGATACAGACACAACCAAGATGACCTACATAAGATAATTGAGGAGATCATTATTGCCACCTCACTAAATGACCAAATCGCTATTATAAACTACTTTAAAGAGTAAATGACGCTCGAAGTGTTCACTAGACTAACCCTCCACCTCTGACGGATTATATTAAGAGCTGTAATATCATATTCATGGTCAGCCTTGGTTTGATTTTTGTATCATATATTCATAACATATCTAGATGGCATATTCTCGGATGTGTTACAATTTCTGCATGTTAACATATTTTTTTCGAACTGTAAATGCTATGATTTAATTTCTGACCTGGGTTGAAGGGATTAAATTCCGTCCAACGATATCCTTATGGGAGCATTCATCATTCAGGTATTATTATTATTATTATTATTATTATTATTATTATTATTATTATTATTATTATTTTTATTATTATTATTATTTACTTACTTACTTACTTACTTACTTACTTACTTACTAAGCTACAACCCTAATTGGATAAGCAGAATGCTATAAGGCCGAGGGCTCCAACAGAGAAAGTAGCCCAAATGAGCAAAGGAAATATATAATTAACAATTAAAATTAAATATTTTAAGAACAACAACAACATCAAAACAAATATTTCACATATAAACCATAAAAACTTTAAACAAACAAGAGGAAGAGAAATAAGATAGAATAGTGTGCCCAAGTGTACTCTCGAGCAAGAGAACTCTACCCCAAGACTGTGAAAGACCATGGTATAGAGGCTATGGCACTATCCAAGATCAGAGAACAATGGTTTGATTTTGGAGTGTCCTTCTCCTAGAAGAGCTGCTTACCATAGCTAAAGAGTCTCTTCTATCCTAACCAAGAGCGAAGTAGCCACTGAACAATTACAGTGCAGTAGTTAACCCTTTGAGCGTGGAAGAATTGTTTGTTAAGGTACTTGAAGATTAACTATGAACTGTAAAAGATCTTATGTTTTAATAATATGTTGTTTCGATGTACCATTTGTTAATTGCCTTTTCAAAGTCGGTTGTGCCAATGCTATGGATTTGGAATCCGCTTTAATTTTATTAGCAGTATATGAGGGGGAATACTGCTAGGGAAGGCAATGTGAAGTCTTTCTCCTGACACACTAACTGATAACACATGCTTTGCCAATTAAGGCCGAAACTCTCTTTGGCTACCTTTGCTTAAACTAGTGCTCATTTGTGCTACAAGGATACCTAGGAAAAGCAACTTCCTCTGTTCTTTATCACAATTAAAGGACAGATTATTAATTGGCCATTTTGTGTATAGTGTATATCTCTCATTAGTTACTTTACGAAAACTGCTTTCTTGCCGCAATAAAGGACATTGAAACATGCTGGATTTAGTAAAATACTAATTTTAGTTGTACTATTTATAAGGTGGTGAATGATTTTGTAAACAATTCAGGTGTAATTTTTCGATGGCGTCTCATAATAAGGCTTAGCTACATTGCAGCCAGTTCTTTTGCCTTAATTGTTTTCATATTTTCCAGTATATCATTTTCATGTTCCTTAAATATCTAAAACCATTACCAAGATAAATTATGAAAAAATATATCCCAGAACAGTTTCAAGTTTCTCGGACTTCCATTCTCTCATAAATACTCGTTGACTCCTGGGCCTCCATTAAATATTAGTTACGGTAAACTGGCGCTAATTGCACTGAGGTTTATTCCAACCTCTCCATTCTATGCTTTTAATGGAAGGGTCCGAAATGCTTCGTAAATTTCCTATTACATTTCATTACAGCGTTTACTATCGCATTTCTCTATCCCTTTATGCAGTTTTTGAAGTTATCTTTCTATTATTTTGTTACTCCTGGTTCCACCAGGGTTTGACCTTTCTCTTGTTTGCCCTTCTTTCTTTTTCCTTAAGTCTGTGCTAGATAAATTATTTAAGAAAATTCAAACCCATTTATAAGAAAGTGCATAATCATACAAATAGATCGAGGACATTTGTTTATTCTCCAAAATATCCTCCATCGGAAAAATTGAAATAACCAAATGAGAACAATTAAGATGAGTGTGTGTGCTCTCCAATATAACCGAAACTTTTTCCCCGTTGTGAAGCATTGGCAAACTTTACTACACCATTAAGGGGAATTTAAAATTCTGATATTTTATCGATACACATTTATATGGAATCCTTATTGATCGGTGGAACGTACAGTATATGCACATACATAACTATATGTATATATGTATTATTTTTTTCAAATAAGCCATTAAATAGCTTTTAATATCCAAATCGCTTCTGCCACGGGAGCACACACCTATCGGAAAACTCCTTATTTGATACGTATTTCTGTACGGTCAAGAATACGAACATAGCTATGTGTAGAATAAAGGGTAAACATTTGACTTATCTCATTTGGGTAAAAAAGAGAGATGAAAGTTGATTCCGACTGTCTTGTACTTATGTCGAATTCACAGTTTGTTCTTGGAATCGAAATCAACTCATTCACACAGTTATAGCTGGTTGGGAAGTATGTAACAATCAGCCGTTTTATGATGATCCGAACTCGTGATTTTTCTTTTCACATAACCCACAGATACCTTTTGATATCGAATTTGCTCTGCCATGGGAAGAAATTCCTCTCTCCCTCCATCCCTCAGACATTCTCGTTCATCAGTCCTTATTCCAAAGCTCTCTCTCTCTCTCTCTCTCTCTCTCTCTCTCTCTCTCTCTCTCTCTCTCTCTCTCTCTCTCTCTCTCTCTCTCTCTAATATTTCCTTGCATTAATCATCTTAACTTTCAATGGACCACATTTAGCACAAGAAAACTCTTGCTTCATCCCGGGAAAAAGCTCATTGAATGTAGCGAATTAAGTAAATTATTGAAACTTCAAATTCTGCTTAATAAAGATCAAAGACTTGTCACTAAAATTTTACAATCCATTTTACGGTTTGGTAGTTTTATCGATCATTCTTCGTCTGAAGTATTTTTACTATTACTGCACCTGTCTCCCATGGTATAGTACCTTCTGGTCAATAACTGATTTATTCTTATAATTTTTAATTGCATTCAATGGAACCGCTTGGTTCATTGGCACTGTAGTGTGTTCCCAAATTTCTGTACTCAGTTCTGGGTTAAATTCTTGCAGACATTTGTATGCTTTACTTTCTCTTATTTTATGGTTTTTAACTATACCCACCTGTCTCATTTTGGTGTAAAATAGTCCTTACCTATGTCTGTTATTACATTATCCTTTTTCTTACTTCTGGATATGTGTAAAGTATCCTATTCTCTTCAAAAATATTCTTTTAGGGATTTATACAAAGCTGAATAGTAACATTTCAGCAACCTAGGAGAGCTCTAGAGAAATTGAAATTTGTCTGGAAAGGTGCAAAATATTTGTTGCAATAGATCACAGCTGTTATGCAGGTACCAATGGAGAGTAACAATGGCAAGGCATCAACGTTGACCTTTTGGATAACAGGTCCCCACTGAGACGATCGGAAAGAATCAGAAATAGACTTCGAAGTATTTGGTTATGTAGCGACTAGGCAATGTAACCTCGAGGGTATGTTCACGAGTTATTTCATAACTGATACTCATCCAGAAAATACCAAGTGAAAACCAGTTTGGGAGCAAGGAACAAAGACAGTTATTTAAATATTAACCATCTGAGTCTTCTTCGCCTGAACTGTCTAGGTTACTTTAATTTTTTCCTGTTCATTGAATGAAAAACAAATTGGGAGTGAGAAGTGTCTCGGAATGTGAGATATCAATTGAAGGTTATTCGTTTTCAAGGGTCGCTTGAGGTAGTTCTCATTTGCTAGGTAATTGGAAATTAGAAATAGATGTAATAGGTCACGAGAAGGGTATGTCAAATGTGTTTTCTAAAGACGAGACAATAATTATTTGAAGGTTCTTCTAAATAGATTTTTTTTTTTTGACATACGAATTCCCTCTATTTTTTTATATTTCAATCGTGTTTGATAGAAAAATTCGCGAGTTTGAATTTTATGATAATCTTTATGAGGCCTAATCAAAATTGTCTAAAGTTCAAATCTTGATAACTTTCGTTGTTTTGGAATTTGCTGGAATTTTTTGGGTCGATTGCATTACACATATTGATATGGAGTAATTTGAATTGATTTGTGTTCATAGTTGAAAAATCTAATACTGTCAGTTGTAATTTAACATAGCGGATAGTGTAAAATTATGCTATATTATCTAAACCAGTGTGGAAATATAAAATAATTATACTTGATCATTTCTCCGTTCTCTTTATATTAGAGTCCTTTAAGATTATTCATAAGGTTATATAAGGAATTATTCGGCAGCTTTCAAAATTAGGATAGAAATTTAATTGAAGTTGTAATTAACTTGGAAGGAAATGGGATCATTTGATCATTCTAGGCTGCTGATTGACGTGAAATTCGCAGAAGGTTATTCTTGGTTGATTGCGAGATACGAATGTTCGTGTTTGAATTCAATGCTGATAACGATAAGGTGATGATATTGTGGGCATTATGATTATTGTTGGTATGGTTATCCAGTGGAAAATATAAAATGGCAATGCAGGGGAACGATTTAATTTAAATTGAATGGATTACTCTTAAGACATCTTCTTTGTATAGTGTATGGGCACAATGAAAATTTATTTAGAAATTATACTTGCTGATTTCTTATGCAAGCTCATTGATTTATAAATATTTTAAGCTGATAAGGACGAAGACTTATGTAAAAGACTGGTATACATTCAGCGCTAAGGGCCTCGGTTAGATGTCGTCAGTCGTCTCTATCTTGAGCTTTTAATTCAGGGTATACATTATTTTGTGTAAATGACATTTTTTATCAATAATGTTTATATCAATTCTTAGCACGGCGGTGTTAGCAATCAAATTTAATTCTTTGTTTTTTCAAGTGACTGACTGATTGCTTTAGTTGATTAATGTCGAAAGAAAAAATACCAAACATATGTCATTTATGGATTTTGCAAAACTTTATATTTTAGTTCAACAAAAATCTATCTTATGATTTTTTGTAGCTTTTATTTTTTTGTGATCGTTGCTACCGGCAAAATAGTTACTACCTTCTATATTTTTGGTGTATCATCAGGTATTTTCAACATGTTCGAATACGTTTAAGTTTTTTTTTTTTATATATATATATATATATATATATATATATTAATCCCATTTATTTACTACAGATATGAACTAAAAATTCTTATACGTAAATCATGTTCTCATCGGGGTAATCTGCTGCAACTACACCAGGAACCCATCGATCATAAAACAGGAATTCTAAAAATATTTTCAGCTTAATTGCAAAACATACTGTCATCCTTGACATAATGTACTTCAAAAAAATTTATTAGATAAATATACAAACTATTTATTTGGTAACTGAACTTATTTTTTCTCTGCTTTCTCATGCACCGTCTTATGTTGCTGCAACAGATCCCAGCTGTGATGCAGGCTCCAATTGAGATTATCAATTGCATGCAAGACATCACCGTTGACCCTTTGCATGACAGGTCCTCAACGGGTTGATCAGTTATCTAGCAACTAGCCAATCTAACCTTTAGACTTTTTTCAAGTTTCGTAATTTGTTGCTATAACTTTGACTCGAGCTATTTTTTTCGTTGCTTGTATCTATAATGTCAGAAATTGTAAAATAACTATTAACTGGATTTTTAGTATCCATGAGTAAGACACGTCATGGAGTTTTATTCAAGTTGTTGATAATGATAATGATGATGATAAATAGCTCATTTTTATTCCACTTAGCTGCAAAGGAATAAAATGATGAGAACTAGATCTGCTATTGTTAACATATACTGCATGTCCAGCCAAAGGAAAATGAAAGGAAATTCAGAAGTGCATTTAATTAAAATTTTCACAGCAATCTAAATTCGGTCGTTAAGTACTGTAGTTTCACTGTATTATCTTAACAAAAAGTATTTCATTTCAGAACATTCAAGTATTCCATGTTCCATTCTTGACCTAGTTTTGTTTCCAGCCCACAGGTTTACATGTCGGAAGTTTTTTTTTTTTTTTTTTTTTTTTTTTTTTTTTTTTTTTTTTTTTTTTTTTCTGACGAGAACTGACTTCTCGCCTAACTTTTTCCTCGAAGTTATTCAGTGGAGACATGACGCACCGGTGTTCAAGATTAGTTTTGACTATTTTTCTTATCATCCTCTACTTCACACGCCTTTCTATTTATTCTTTGTTCGTGTACTTCAGATCCATCGATCCTTTGTTCTCTAGTTTGTCAGATTATCGTATATGCACTGGAGCTTAGTTCAAGGAATGTCGACAGATAAGCGCAATCATTTGCTTCTGTCGTTTATTAGCCGGTGCAGAATCTTTAATTTCAGTGGTCGAAATACTACCGCTAGAGAGTTATGGGGTCCTTTGACTGGCCAGACAGTACTACATAGGATCCTTCTCTCTGGTTACGGTTCTTTCCCTTTGCCTACACAGACACCAAATAGTCTGGCCTATCCTTTACAGATTCTCCTCTGTCCTCATACACCTGACAACACTGTGATTACTAGACAATTCTTCTTCACCCAAGGGGTTAACTACTGCACTGTAATTGTCCAGTGGCTACTTTCCTCTTGGTAAGGGTAGAAGAGACTCTTTAGCTATGGTAAGCAGCTCTTCTAGGAGAAGGACACTCCAAAATCAAACCATTGTTCTCTTGTCTTGGGTAGTGCCATAGCCTCTGTACCATGGTCTTACACTGCCTTGGGTTAGAGTTCTCTTGCTTGAGGGTACACTCGGGCACACTTTTCTATCTAGTTCCTCTTCCTCTTGTTCTCTTAGAGTTTTTATTGTTTAAATAGGAAATATTTATTTGAATATTGTTACTATTCCTAAAATATTTTATTTTTCCTTATTTCCTTATTTCCTTTCCTCACTGGGCTATTTTCCCTGTTGGGGCCCCTGGGCTTATAGCATCCTGCTTTTCCAACTAGGGTTGTATCCTAGCATTTAATAATAATAATAATAATAAGATGGCACCTTGGAAATCTTGTTCCCTTAACATCATCATCCTATTGACATTAGTTTTAATAACAATACTAATCATTTTAATCGTTGCAGTAATGATAATAATAATTTTGATAATTTTCATCAATTATGATATCGGAAGTATTTTTTTTCGAAATCCAATTTCGAATAATAATAGCTCAGCGCTGAATGATGTGGTACAAAACGGATTATTTTTCATAGTTATTGTGTTAATTTTGCATCAGATTTATTGAAGATCTTCGTGTGAACATATCCATTTCTACATTCGATTTTTTTTTTTTTTTTTTTTTTGTGGGAATTAACCTATTACAATAACTGGAAAGCATTCACTACATAGCCGTATAAGTAAAATATGTTGAGATTCATAGAAATATTTGTTGTAATGCCCGCCAATATAATCACTTTTCAATTATGAAATTATTTACTATCCGTATTTAGAATAATCAGGTATCATGTAAAGGAGAAAATTTCACATTGAATAAGTTGATATGTATATCTGATTAAGTATTTCATGAGTTTTATTCGTTAGTTAAACGATTGAGAGATGGGATTGAATTATATCTAAATTTGAAGGTTACTCGATACCTGTTACGTAATATTCGGAATGGGGAGTAGTACTTTTAATTAACTCGTTTCAATCGATTAATTATCTTTCGTGTAATTACATGTGACGTCACAGGGTAACCCAATTTCATTGATGATAACCTAATTGCAGTTTAGGGATGGAAATAGTTATATTCTAACAAGGCAAATAGGTGAATTTATTTTAGTTTTAAAAATAGCTTCACTTTTGTTATAGTTAGCTATTTCAACATTTGTGATATATGATCTTTGATTTTATCGAAGTAAATCAGCATTAACTTTCAGGTTGTAGACTGACCTGGAGATACCTTGATATAAGAATAAGGATTAATATCAACGTAACAAGTATAACCTAATTGGACTTTACGTATATTTAAGCTATTTTGACGCGTAATTGACATGGAGTATTACAGGTGAATCCAAGTTGAGTTCAGCGTTGAAGTTATTGAAATAATCTCTCCGATCAAAATCAATCGACAGATAAATTTATCTTCTCAGAAAGGAATGTAGCGGCAGATATTAGTCTTCTTATTTTCACAAACTTTTTGTTGTTCCCGAACTTTCGAAACTTTTAAGTTTTTTTAAAGATTATGGCTAAATTTCTTACACATTTTCCTAAGTTTATAATTTATATATTCAGTTGTTTAGTTATTTCTGCCGATTTCCTTGTCAGCATATCAATATACATCTAGGTAGTTGGTTGGTCAGGGCACCAGCCACCTGTTGAGATACAGGTTATGGAATCCTTTGACTAACCAGACATAACTACATTGTATCTTTTTCTCTGGTTATGGTTCATTTTCCCTTTGCCTACACACACATCGAATAGTCTGGCCTGTTCTTATAGTTTATATAGGAGATATTTATGTCAATGTTACTAATCTTGGAATATTTTATTTTTTTCTGTATCCTTTCCTCACTGGGCTATTTTCCTTGTTGGAACCCCTGGACTTATAGCATCCTGCTTTTCCAAATAGGGTTGTTGCATAGCAAGTAATAATGATAATAATCTATCTATCATAATTAACGGCAAGGGTATTTTCTTGGAATCCTTCGAGAAAATCGCAGAAGTAATTCTAAGCAATTTCGCACCTCCATCCGAAATGTGTTGGTTGATTGTGGAAATGCCTCCAACAACAGAGATAAAAGACTTTTCACTGCGGGATGCTAAATTCGGAAAGGCGAGATGATAATACAAACAAAATAGAAACCAGAACACCAAAGCTTTGCGGTTCCTCTTTTATCCTCATGCATCCTCCATGTACTACCGAGATGCCCTTAATACATTATATTTGTTTGCGGTCATTTTATTTCTTATGCTTCATGTTCTCTAATTTACTCAATTTTGAAGTTTTGTGGAAGGCTAATGTACTCCTGGTTGATTTAAATAAAGTTTGTATAGTTTCTTCTCGTTATCTTATAATTCGAAATTCTCTTCAATTTATATGTTTTCACAAATAATTACATCCTTATTATTAATACTAATAATTTTATTGGTCTTCACTTGTAACGTTTCAGAAACAAAATTTCCTCGACGACCGTGTCTCTGAAATAATGATTTAATTCCTTTAATTTCTGAGGCATTACATCTTAGAAAGATTGAAAC
>NC_090765.1:46409299-46421799 GCF_036898095.1 Palaemon carinicauda | reverse complement strand
AGAGAGAGAGAGAGAGAGAGAGAGAGAGAGAGAGAGAGAGAGAGAGAGAGAGAGGAGATCAGCACTGACTATGTAGGTGAGTGAGGAGATGAGGTCCAGTGGCATGGAGACAGGCACTTGCTCTTTATTATATAGTACAGAGGGGCGATACTCTGCCAGAATTTTATTCAGTTTCGTCGATAAAGGTTCTTTAGCACTATTATCCTCTTTAACAAGATTTTTAGGGTAGATGGGCGTTGGTGGTGTTGTGTTTTATGTACTTTTTATATCTTCTGTGGTGTGAAATGATATTTTAGTGTTGACATCTCGTAATCCGTGTGGTGTTGTATTAAATTATGTACACTTTCAATTATTCTTATCCAAGTACACTGAGTTAATGAGGTTTTTCTATCAGTGATTTCACAATAATTCAAATCTAAAGAACATCCCAGCTGTATATTTTATTACTTCGAATAGATTCACAACCAAGACTTTGACTTTAACCTTGCACCCTTGAATTGCCATTTTTATTACCAAGAAATATTACCAAGAAAATTGTTCCTTGAACTCAAGCATTGGAAGGAAAAGATAGATATTGAAGGGAAACTGCTTTGGATGTTGATAACTTTGGAAAAGAAAATGTTTTCCCACCTTTTGAAAAGATCATTTATATAGACAGAGACTTAGAAATGTCTTGTTTATTTATAATATATACCTGACAATTTTTTATCCTACTAGTTTTACTCCCTCCTATTTTTTTTTCTTCAAAAGGCTTTTGGTTAGTATCTCAAGAAAACATGTAAATTATTAGTTATATTAAAGCACCCCCCCCCCCTTTTTCAAGAAGTCCAATATAGATTTACCATCAAGATTTGTCTATCGGTTTGCATCATTGAAGACCGGTAGGCTAAATGGAAGTGTCTCTTTCTAAAGCCATTTTTCAAATTGTTCATTTTCGTGCTGAGGATATTAGGATATGGTCGAAATTGAATGTCAGCTTATTCAGTCTTTAATTCCCTCTAGTCATATAGACTTTTCGTTTTCATATTTCAGGCTTTGAGAGCGTATGCAGACCATAGGCATCTACTTATGCAAAGAGTGCCATGGAAGGTAAGAAAACTATTTTCTGTCTTTACTTTATGCGAAAATATACCGACAGTCTGTTGACTTTGATGGTCAGGGAAACGGAAGATTAACGGCATTTCGTTATAGAAGTTGTGTGTGTTCAATTTTACAGTACGTTCACACTGAGCAAGTTCTTTCGTTCCTTCCTATAAACTTATTTCAAAATTTACAATAATCAGTAGGTTGTAAAGTTGAGATAATTTTCCGGTTCATTGATGATGACGAACGGGGCGATATTGAAATGAAAAGTTCATTTTCGTAAAGATTTTTCTTTTGTTGTATGTTTACCAAGGAATTTCAGGTACTTAGGTGATGATATTTTAAAGCAACTTTCTTATTATTATTATTATTATTATTATTACTATCCAAGCTACAACCCTGGTTGGAAAAGCAAGATGCTATAAGCCCAGGGGCTCCAACAGGGAAAATAGCCCAGTGAGGAAAGGAAATAAGGAAATAAATAAATGAAGAGAACAAATTAACAATAAAACATTCTAAAAAAAGTAACGTCAAAACAGACATGTCATATATAAACTATTAACAACATCAAAAACGAATATGTCATAAATAAACTAATAAGACTCATGTCCGCCTGGTCAACAAAAAAGCATTTGTATACAGAAACTACGTAGTTAAAGTGTCAGTAAAAAAAATGTAATTAAAACTTGAAAGCTGCTATTTTTTATTTATTTTTTTTTTAGTTTGTGTAAAGGCTTAATGTAATAAATTAATTCTTGCTATTTGAGGATTATAAGCACTGGCCAATATGTTCAACGCTTTAGTAAACTGTCGAGCATTGGCTCAAATGAATATTAAAACTGAAGTAAATTTAGTTCAAAACCAGTTTGTAACATGTGGAATTGTAATTAGTAAAATTATTATGTAGGTTTATCCATCATAACATTACGTCCTCAGATCACTTTTGGTGCTGCCTATGCTGCCATTGTAATGATATTGATGTTTTATTGTTTCTATAGGGTTTATTTGTCCATGAATTTAACCTAATTGCTCAAGCTTCAAGTCTACATATGTATTGCGAATTTGTAAGTTGATGGAATTACTATCGGAATCAGGACGAATATTATTTTACTTAACCTTTATCGATGTTATGATATCAGCATCATTCGTTATCCTATGAACCTTGAATATAAAACATAATTAATGTGAATAATATACGAAGAATTTTAGCATTTGAAAACTCCAGTTAGACAGTGTTTAGTTTACTTTAAGAGAGAGAGAGAGAGAGAGAGAGAGAGAGAGAGAGAGAGAGAGAGAGAGAGAGAGAGAGAGAGAGAGAGAGAGAGATTATTACCGTGTCTAGCAATCTTCATAACCTGACCCATCAGTTTGCTCCATAAAGAATCCTGCCTGAATTATTTTGGGAGTGGAAGCCGCAGGGTATGTTATAACCCGGAACATGGAACACTACAAAACCTGATTGGAGAATATAATTTTTTAAGATAATTTGAGGTTCGATTAATATAGAAATCTCTCTAAAAGATCGATATGTAGTGGGTTTCACATATTCTATTGTTAAAAGGTTCTATTTAGTTTTCTATTAATTCGGAAAATTTCCCTTTACTAACAAAACTAGCACTTTTACAAAAAGTTTAATCTTTCAAGTTACCCTCAAAAGTTGTAAGACTTTACAACGTTTCCTGAAAGTTACGTTATGATGTTAGTTGCAGGAGTTTGGAGGCTTCCGTAAAAGTGAAAGTTCATTAGGTAGTATTGGCTTGTATTAATTTTTTGATGCCGGTCAACGGTTTCGCTATTCTTTCCCTTGTTCATGCTAAATGACCCAAATTAATCCTCTTTGGAATTTTTCCCAGAGGGACTTTGAATTATGGGCCAATTATGGAAATATTGGAGTTTCGGTGCGAGGTAGAAAAAGGTTAAACTCTTTCTTGTACAAGGCAATTGTTATTTCTTTTGTGAGAGAGAGAGAGAGAGAGAGAGAGAGAGAGAGAGAGAGAGAGAGAGAGAGAGAGAGAGAGAGAGAGAGAGAGAGAATTTTAATTCATTCCGCTCATTTACGTCACACCTTTGAGTACATAATAACAATAGTATTGATTTCATCTATGTGATAATTAGTATATGCCAAAAGAATTCATATAGAAAACAAAATCAGATTTAGTTTGATTTCGTAGGGAGGCTGTACCGATCTTTATTAACATCACAACACAGTTAATTTAATGGATATTAATGATTATTCAATGTCCATCAAAGTGAGGATATTGCATGAGAATTTCATAAAAAAAAATATTATCTGTCAACAACTGTTTACGTATATCAGCTACTGTGAGTCTTTGTGTTAATAAGTCAGGAAATATAGGTATGTGTACTATATATATATATATATATATATATATATATATATATATATATATATATATATATATATATATATATATGAGAGAGAGAGAGAGAGAGAGAGAGAGAGAGAGAGAGAGAGAGAGAGAGAGAGAGAGAGAGAGAGAGAGAGAGAGAGAGAGATGTTGGGTTCCAAATTAGCGAACTGAGAAAAATCTGCAAAAAAACAAGAGTTCATTGTGCAGGTCATCAGAGGTATGTTTTTCTTTTTCCTCCCCTAATTAAGAAACGATTTTCTCGCTATGAGGAATATTTTTTCCAATGAGAAAGCCTAATTGGGGACATTATCATCTAAACAATGAGTGGTATTAGGAATTACACATTACTGTGGTTTAATTTTCTCTTGTCCAAATTTCAGTGATAAGGGAGGGATTTAATTTTTAGTAATTCTCATTGAAGAGTCATTTCCCAACGTCTAAGGAATTCCATCAAGGTAGTTGATTCTTGTGGTCGCAGTTTCTAGTAACCCTAACACGCATCAGGTTGACGGATAAGTAATGACAACGTCGATTTAGACATTAAAGGACATTGGAATGAAATTGACATTTATTTATTTGAATGTTTGAAAATCGTCTGTGTTGCTAATACGGATGTTTGTTTTATTTCTATACAGTCGAAACTGCTGGAGACACCACACAAAGAAGCTAGATTAGCTGAAACAGTCTCCTACTAGAAGACAAGTGTTGTGATCTTTTCATTCATTCTACATTTTGTTTACTTCCTTAAACTATTGTGGAAAATAAGGAGTTGATTTTTAGATTTACAAGTCTTTTTTTAGCTTTTGAGTAAATAACAGATAAGGTGTGAAAGTCAATTTGTTAAGAGAAGCCACGAGTCCAAACATCAAATACCCTTCCCAGTATGAGACTCCACTGAGGATGGGAGATTGAGCACAATCTTCTTTTAAATAATTTGACTGATAAAAAGGGAGAAATTTAGTGCTTGCTTTTTGTTTTTTATGCTGTATTCCTTAAGCATAGTATCAATAGAAGCTTATTTTATATGCAAGAGAAATTCATCATACTGGCCCAGAAGAGTTTCCAGTTTTACTAAAATGTTATCATCATCATCATCATCATTTCAGCCTTCAAAAGTCCTTTGTTGGATGTAGGCCTTCCCCAGGTTTCTCCACAGACTTCTATCGCAAGCTATTCTGTGCCACTGTTGCTTATGTTGGTCTAAGTCATCTCCCCAGCTGGTTTTTGTCTTCCTCGGTTTCTTGTTTATCCTCGGGGTGTCCAGAAGGTTGTTCGTGATGTCCATCGGTTGTCTGTCATCCTGGCAATGTGCCCTGCCCAGTTCCATTTGAGCTTGCTAATGGTTTCAAGGATATTCATTACTTTAGTTTTTTGGCGTATCCATTTAGCTGCTTTTCTATCCTTCCATGTTAGATTTAGCATAATTCTCTCATGTGCCCTCTGCATTGTTCGTAATTTAAGGGAAAGCTTTTTTGTTAGATTCCAAGTTTCAGCCCCATAGGTGACAGTGGGGAAGATACACTGATCATAGACTTTCCTCTTTAAGATGATAGGAATCTTCTTATTTTTTAACACTGTACTGGCTCTTCCAAATGCTTGCCAACCGAGAGTTATTCTTCTTTTTATTTCACTCTCTTTACAGGCGTCATGTAGAGAGATTCGTTGTCCTAGGTAGATGTAGTGGTCCACTTCCTCAATTTGTTGGTTTTCTATTTCAAGTATGTCATCTGCATTTTCAGTATATTTATTGCTCATGACTTTGGTCTTTTGGAAGTTCATGTGGAGGCCAATTGATTTGCTTGCTTCATTTAGCTCGGTGAGCATATGTTGAAGCTCTTCTTTGGTGTGAGCAATGATAATGATGTCATCAGCAAATCTTAGGTGACTTAGATATTCTCCATCTATTTTTATTCCTTTTTCTTACCAGTTGAGTTGTCGGAAAGCTCTCTCCAGGCAGGCAGTAAACAATTTGGGTGAGCTAGTGTCACCTTGTCTGACACCTCTCTTGAGTTGGAATGGTTCAGAGTCCTTGTGGAGGCGAATAAATGATGTTGCATGGTCATAGATGTGACAGAGTACATTAATGTAAACTGAGTCAACTCCCTGTTCTTCCAGCGCTGACATGACCTCCTCAGTTTCAACCGAGTCAAATACTTTGGTGTAATCTACAAGTGCTACTACTAGTGGTATCTTATATTCATTTGTTTTCTCAATTATTTGGTTTACTGTTTGTAGATGGTCAATTGTGGAGTAGCCTCTTCTAAAGCCCGCTTGTTCCCTTGGCTGATTTTCATCAAGCTTTCCTACAATTCGGTTGGTGATAACTTTGGTGAAAATTTTATAAATAACATTAAGGAGGCTGATTGGCCGTTGGTTGTTCATGTCCCTGGGGTCGCCTTTTTTGTAGAGTAGAATGAGGATAGCTTTATTCCACTCTTCTGGCGTTTTGCTCCTCTTCAGACATTCATTGAATAGTCGCGCCAGTCTGACGTGGATTGGCTCATCAGCATCTGCTATTAGGTCTAACGTGATGTCATCTGGTCCCGGTGCTTTCCCCTTCTTCATTTGCTTGACAGCTAGTCGCACCTCGCCTGCTGTGATCTCTGGAAAGTGATGAGATGGGTGTTGATTTGCTCTTTCACGAAGATGGTAACGAGGTCTTTCTGAGTAGTAAAGCTTTTGGTAGTACTCTCTTGCTCGCTTAGCTATTCCATCACGGTGGGTTGTTATCATATGACAGTTAAAAAAAAAAATCCTGTGATCATAAAAAGCTGAGCCTAATTGTTCGTTCAGTACTTTCTGAAGATCTTTAAAAATACGACCCACCTCAAACCGAAGACAATTTTACAGTGGCAACAGCAGATTTCCGTTGTAAAAGACAAGAAAATTTACATATTTTACACAAACGAATCGTTTACTCACATATGCACGTATCACGAGTAAACCCTAAAAAACACGAATCATTACATACTTATATGTGTAAATATAAATATTATTTTACTTTTTAATTTTTTTTTGTGTGTTTGTGAAATGTTTATGTGGTAAATAGATGCGTATTTTGAATGAATCAAATTGGTGAATAACAAAGAGGAAATTACCCGGAAGTTCATTTAACCTACAACAACCAAAATTGCGTAATACAATTACCATGGTTTCTCCACTTGAAAGTGAAATATGTAAATATCCTCACGCTGTATTTCGCATGTTACAAATATTTAGAATCTTACCTTCTAGCTTAGAACAACAGAGAATGGAGGGTAAAGGGATTTTGTACCAAATTCGTGATTAAATTTTGGAACTACTTTAATCGAGAAATGGTTAGGTTTTTCTCAAAAGATTTTTTATAACTGCCTTAAACATAGTTGAAGAAAAATCCATACTTATAATTTAAAAACTTAATGTCTGTTATGAAATGATTTTATTTAATAACCAGGACAGTTTACAAAGGAATTATTTAAAACAAAAAAATCCAATGGGACAATTTGTTCTCTTGTGTGAGGCAGCCTTATGCAAGTAGGCATATTGGAAAAGAATTGGCTTAAGACATTTTTTAATGCTATCGGTAGTTACAAGAGGTTACGGAAATTCTTTTAAGCATTTTATTTCTGAATAAATTGTGTTGGATTACCGTTAAAGACACTTCAAGTCCAGAAGAATACGGTAGTTCTCTCTCTCTCTCTCTCTCTCTCTCTCTCTCTCTCTCTCTCTCTCTCTCTCTCTCTCTCTGCATAAACATGAATATCGCAATAAAGTCAGTTTGATTTCAATTATAATTAATATAGACACAAAATGGTCCATTAAGTATAAATTAAAACCTTTAGATTACATGACTACACCTTTAAACATTTTTTTTCAATCCTGTTTTACAGAGCACAAACGGAAAAAGAGCGTGACAAAAAGGGAGCTTTTTTATCATAACCTGAATTATTTAAATGTAACTGATAACTTCCTTGAAGGATATCTCGATCCTCACTGATATCGCACATGAATTACATTACTTATAAATGTACAATTTTTATTTACTATCGATCTTGAAGCAAAATGACACCTCTGAATCTGAGGATCCCAAAACGGCCGGGAACTTAATATACCATTAAAAGTATAGGATCCTCATCCAATCCTACCCTGTTCAAATCCTAGCGACTCTCGAACCCTTCTCCATCAGAGAAGCGTTTTCGGTCCGTGAAAGAGTCGCCCTCCAGTGAAGATTGCATCTCCACTCAACTTCTCAGTCCTTTAGAAACCCGTAATTAGGTCATTACATGAGACGCAAACTATTTTGGGAAGACCTTCGGCGAAATATTAGGGTTTCAGGAACTTGTATTACTCAACTGCAATCTAAACTCAAGGAAGATGTCTCTTCCTTCATTGTGAAATAACAAAGTCCAAATTACGCAGAATGGAATCTGGAATACAAATTGTAACAGAAAAACTGTTAGTGTCATTTTGTTAATGTATGAAATAAACTGTATATAGAACACACACTCATATATACATGCATATATATATATATATATATATATATATATATATATATATATATATATATATATACACACATATATATGTTCAAAGTTGTTCAAAGAGAGGTGAATGGCGCAGTTTGCATAGGGGATTAGAGGCACTACTAGTGACCCTTTTGTGTATGCTTAGGAAGCGACCGTTTTACTCCAGAAGGGATTCATACAGATAAGGATGACTATGTGAGTGAACGATGTCTTGCTTTTTTCTCGAGTTTCCTCATGTCAGAAGGAATGGCTTGAGGATGAGTACACACACACACACACACACACACACATATATATATATATATATATATATATATATATATATATATAAAAGATAAACTATCACTAACATTCGGGATTTTTATTTTCTTTTTTCAATCAAGGCAGAAATACTCTTTCAAATCGAATACGGTCTACCATGGGATTTCTTGGCAAGAGAAATTACTTCAAATGTGAATATTCCTATCCGCCCAAGGATTATATCTATGACCAATAGAAATGAGAGTAAGCATTAGACTCTCAGCTTCTTCGGCAGCAAAGATAGATAAGAATAGATTGCGACTTTAGTTTTATTTAATCCTATCGAATTCAGGATTTGTACAGAAAATCGAAATCATCCTATCTCCACAATTACAACTGATTGGTAATTATGTGACACTAAGATGTTTTATTATAATTCTACCAAATTAGCCTCAAATATTCTTAAATGGGGATTTTTTTATGCCATGGGATCACAGACCCATAAAAAAATCGTTAGTTAATAAATATAATAAACATTAAAATTTTAGACCACTTGGCTGCAAATAGAAAACAGGAATTGATTCCGACTCTGTTGTAGTTTATGAGTCAGACAATTGCGTTTTGCCATTTCAGATGAAACGTTTTAACTGCACTTTTTCGATAAGTGCCCATCTGGGTGTACTAAACGTTTCTTGGAAACTCAATAGTGTATCAGATGCTCAAAGGCAACTGTTTTATTCCACGAAGTCTGTTTTGTAAAATGGTCAGGGGATTATGAAAATCCGTTACATTTGACTTAAAAGAATTATTTCAGAACGCTAATTTTACTGTGGCAATTTTTAAGTAAGTAGTTTATATTAGGGTAAAATATGTGATATGACAAATTATGTACTATTCTTACTTTGACCTTTAGATTATTATTTGAGTCTGTAAGTATAGGTTGGAAATATGAATTTATTTGATCCCATCCAATTTACCTGTCAAGAAGTCGTAAGGAAAGCATTTTAAAAACCCAATTTGTTACTGATCTTGAAATATTTTATAATTTCTATTATTTAATTCTCATATATAGATTATTTTTTCTGTAATTCCCTTTCCTCTCAGGGCTCTATTACCTGTTGCTGCCCTAGAGTTGTAGCCATGCAAGTAATAACAACAATAATAGAAAGAGGGTGAAAGGCAAGACCTAGAAAATAGGTCTTTGAAAGAGTGCACTAAATAAATTATGAAAACAAATTTTGCAGCTTCCCCTATTCCCTACCTACAACCACTTTGCAGCCTTCACATTCCCGCTTCATTTTTTTTCCATCTTGCTGTCCGTGATTTTCCTCATTATGCCTTTTTTCTTAAAGACCTTCATCTCTTCCTTGAAACCCAAGTGTTTACACCTTTTCCAAAAAAAATAATGAAAGTGACATCAATATCCAATTGGCATACTAGAAGTGCAGTGTGAAAATTGTTTATTTAACCTGACAATTGTCGTGTAAATGACAGAGGATGAAGGGGTGAGAAAAACTCTAGTTGAGAGACTGGATTGTTAAACCGAATATCCTTTGTGAGTGGATTTTTTCAATAGAAATACATTGAATATTCAGGAAACTTTTACGCGAATAATGGTAGATTTGTAGAAAAGTTAAGAAATTTTTAGGAGGACAAAAATTTGCCAGTTTTTGTTGAAGGATATATGGGGTTATGTTTTCTCTAATTAATGGAAATCTATATGAGCTCAAAATTTGAGGATATATCATAATAGTTCCAAGTATGGAATATAGGGTTGTTTGGTCCGTAAGAAGAAATATGGAAAGGAACTGTAAGTTTGTTCAGAACAGATGTGACGTTTCTAATGTATCCGGGATGACAATGTAACAAATGTCAGACCTGAGCTTCCTCTTATATTCAGCTGTTAGGGGTTAAAGAATACAGTGATATTGTTGGATTCTTTGTGGAGCAATATTCCAAAAATTAAACATTTTATCTGATTTAGAAGGGGCAGTGCTGAAAGGGCACAACCTTTCAGTGTGTAAGATTTCGGTCTCGTGTTTTGAGGAAACAAATGCTGTCTGTCACAAATACGTATATTTTAGGCAATTGAAGCATGGAGCTGATATTTTACATTGATTTGTTAGTATGCCTAACTGTTGTTACATAAATAGATTAAGCAAGATCAGAGAAGCATAGTTGTATCAGATCTATACAGTGTATCATTGGGCAAAACCACATTAAAATTCTATAGGGTTTTGAGTAGTCTGCCTTTAGTTCTTGTTTCAGAAGTTAGAGAAGATGAATTTGTTAGCCGTTCTAGATTTTTTTTCTCTTGTGGTCTCGACTTTTTATAATAGATTTTTTTGGTACGAAAGGTTTAAAGGCCAATCATGAATGGCAGAGGCAAGGGGTAATGGCAATGCCCTAACTAACACGACAATTCCCTAGATACTGACCATATATAAACATGATCAACGTCCAAGCCTCCTCTCCACCCAAGCTAGGAAGACACAGCAGGTAGACCCATGGGCTCTCTCAAACCTTATTCTTAACTCAGCATGAATATTGAGGTTGCAGATACTAAAAAAACTATCGAGTTTGAGCGGGACTTGAATCCTGGTCAGGCGATCACCAGGCAGAGACGTTTCTGCAGTAGGTCACCTCAACCATTTTGGTATAACTATGTTATCAGTCGTTTATCGTAAGTTTCTTATAAAAATTTCTTTTAATGACATGATTCCGTATAGCAGCATGGTTTGCGAAGCACAGACTCAGGTATCCAAATCAAAGACGGACAGAAACTAAAGAGGACAGACAGGTGTACGTGAGGAATTTTCAAACGACACTGGAGTCATTTGTACTTGTCACTCACTTGTCAAGGGGATGAGTTTATGTAAACATCAATCATCGTGACAAAAAACATTTTGAATGAATAAAGCTATTGCTGCATGGACTATCGCAACGATAGTCCCTTGTTTTGATGACTGATCTCTCTTCTATGGAATATTTATAATTGATGAACGTATCCTATTTGAATGAAGACAAATAGAAGGTAAATTCATTTCACTTATTCATGAAAGTTAGTTTTGTCAATACGTCCACTTCATTAAACTTACTGTGGAATGTAAAACATGAAGCTGCCCATAGCATGGGTAATTTAAGGTTTTGTTTCGCCCTTGCATGATTAATTAAAGTAAGAAAAAAGAGAAAGGAAATTAAATTAAATATAAGGCCGTAGGAAGAACGACATCGTCTCTGTTTCACGAAAGGTAACTTTTGATCTTTACAGAGGAAATGTCTGATGTAGGTTGGAAAGGGTTGTTTAGAAGACTTTACAAAGGAACAATGACAAAGATAGTTTTCATAGCAAGAAACTATTGGGTTTTATTGCATCTAGAAAATGTTTATCAATTAGCACAAAAACTTTAGTTATGAGAGCTGATCGTCTGATTCCGTTGGGTTTTCACAAATAGCCTGGTATTCAAAACATATAATTACATTTATAACTCTTGATAAAAGATTACTCTGGTGTCCATTAAAACGAAGTTTAAAGTATGAAGAATCGCTATTGAAATTACCCACTATGAAAGAAGATTGAATGGTCATTGTGTGATTAAGTTTGATTTGTTAAACTTTTAATACCTTTGTCTTGAGAAAGGTGTATTGAACTTATTTTTTGCATCTTTAGTGAACATTTTCCAGACATTTAGACGTTTATTTTTTTATCTGCCTCAACAGAGGTAATTCCAAAAAAGGTAAGATAATAGTCACTGCCTCATTCGTACTTTCACTGCTGAATCAGGTATAAAACCCCAGTGTAGGTACTTACAAAACATTACTCACATCATAAGATTAAACGGAAAGTTTATTAGCAGCAAGTGCCTCCTTTTCAAATACCTATACGATGCAATATCTTGCACTATGTAGGTATTCCTCTGCTTCCTCCCATCGCACTTAAAATGAACCTCTCCTTTTCAATAAGGTTTTGGTACCATATTGGATAATCCCTGGTTGTCAATCTGTTGGACTAGGGTTTGAGACATCCTTAGTAGTGTCTGCAACCTCACCCTTCAGGCGAGCTAGAGATGGGGTTTTTGGGAGCCTGTACTGTATGTCTATCTGCTGAATCCTCAGCAGCTATTGCCTAGCCCTTCCTGGTCCTCGCTTGATGGAGAGGGGATTTGGGCGCTGATTATGTGAATATATGGTCAGTCTCTAGGACATTGTCGTATCCCTTGCCTTTGCCATCCTTGAGTGACCTTTTAAACCTTTCAAAGGACCACCTTAAACTACATAGGTCCATCTTTTCACATTG
>NC_090765.1:46399299-46404299 GCF_036898095.1 Palaemon carinicauda | reverse complement strand
GCTACTTTATTTCAAGACGAGTGGATCCAAGGGAGGTCACTGGAGGTCATGAGTCACTCCCCTTTTTATTCAGAAAAAAAAAGTCTGACTGTTAAACTTGGGATTTTTATGATTCATCATTTGAAAATAAATCTATAATAGTCAGGAGCATTAGTGTCAAAACCAGTATATAGAATGATCAGCCGTTGCTAGTCCACTGTAGGACAAAGGCTTCAGCCATGGGCTTCCACTCTCTTTTTATGCTCTTTCTTTGCCAGTTAATATCTGTAAATTTTCTTAGCTCATCAGTCCATCATCTTTTCTATTTTCCCCTGTTTCTTGTGCAGTCTGGGAACCCAGTGTGTTATTCTTGGTTCCCTCTATTATCTGACATTCTCATTATATGTCTTGCCCATGTCTGTTTCTTTATCTTTCATGTTTTACTTTAGTTTGCTCATGTATGTTTTTTGCTCTTTTTCTGTCGCTTCGTGTTATTACCATCATTATTCTTTCCATAGCTCTTTGAGTTGTATCTAGCTTATATACTAATAATAATAATAATAATAATAATAATAATAATAATAATAATAATAATAATTGTTTCGTGAGCTTCGAAAGTAAGAAGAGAAAGGAGCAGGGCGAAGAGGAGCGCTCTGAGCCGGGTTTAATAATGATGAAAGTGATAAAGCCGTCCTTTGAAAGAAGGAAGACTATAGGAGTTGGGGAAAAAAAAAGAACATTTAAGGTGACAAAAAAGAACTTTGTTCATTACTCGATGTTGTCACATGCTGACAGGGAAAAATAACTAATAAAATAAAAAAATATATGTAGCTTTATGAACTAAAGTAAAAATAATTAATGTACAAATTTTAATTCACTTTCATCAGTCAATAATTTCCTGGATTGATCTGTAACTGTAATTATAAAATCAGGTCTTTGCTAGTTTTCTTTTGTCATATTAATATATACATTATATTGTGTGGAAGACACCTATTGAAAATCCCTTAAAAATTATTTGGTGCTTTTTTTGGTTTATGATTTCATTTATGGCGTATTTTAAGAAATTATTCTTTTGCTTTGGTATGCCATCTCAATATTTTTAATAAGTAAAAAATGAGAACAAGATTAATAGAAAATCTAATGGTTCTTGCTTCGCCCGTGAAAAAATCAAAACGTCAACCTCTGTATGTACTGGCAAACGGTAATGTTGACCTGCGCACGATAACATCAATGATTGATTATTATTTCTTAGATAATTATCCTTATATACAGTATATATATATATATATATATATATATATATATATATATATATATAATATATATAGATAGATAAATAGATATAGATATAAATATATATATATATATTATATATATTATATATAATAACATAAATATAAATATATATATATATATAAATGTAATATATACATATAATATATATAAGATATAGATTATATATATATATATATATATATATATATATATATATATATACATATATATATATATATATATATATATATATATATATATATATATATATATCTTCTTTGTCTGCATCCGCTCCCACTTTTATGTGGGGTCGATGTTTCTGGCCAGCGTTCTCCATCTACCTCTGTCCCACACTTCATCACCGGTTAATCACTTTGATCAAAGGTCATCCTTGATACAGTCCATCCACCTTTGCTTTGGTCTCCCTCTCCTTCTCGTTCCCTGTACCTCCATTTCCATCACTCTCCTCCCAATATACTGTTCATCTCATCTTATATATATATATATATATATATATATATATATATATATATATATATATATATATATATATATTTATATATATATATGAGAAGAGATGAACAGTATATTGGGAGGAGAGTGATGGAATAGGAGGTTCAAGGAACGAGAAGGAGAGGGAGGCCAAAGCAAAGGTGGATTGACTGTATCAAGGATGACCTTTGATCAAAGGGATTAACCGGTGATGAAGTGAGGGACAGAGGTAGATGGAGAACATTGGCCAGAAATATCGACCCCACATAAAAGTGGGAAAGGATGCAGACAAAGAAGAATATATATATAAATATATATATATATATATATATATATATATATATATATATATATATATATATATATATATATACACACATATATAAACAAATAATTATCTAAGAAATAATAATCAATCATTGATGTTATCGTGTGCAGGTCAACATTACCGCTTGCCAGTACATACAGAGGTTGATGTTTTTATTTTTTCACGATTGAAGTAGGAACCGTTAGATTTTCTATTCTTGTTTTTTTTTTTTTTTTTTTTTTTTTTCTTTTTTTTTTACATATCAAAGATATTGAGATGGTATACCAAAGCAAAAGAATAATTTCTGAGATCAAGCCATAAATGAAATCACTAACCAAAACAGCACCAAATATTTTTAAGGTATTTACAAAAGTGTCTTCCACAAAATAAAATATATATATTAATATAAGAAAATAATGCTACCAAAGCCCAGAATTTTGAATTCCAGATACAGATCAATCCTGGAAATTATTAAGAGAAGAAATTGATGAATTAAAATTTGTACTTTAATTATTTTGACTTAAGTTCATGAAGCTACGTATATTTTTTATTTTATTTATAAATTTTCCCTCTCAGCATGTGACAACATCGAGTAATGAACAAAGTTCTTTTTTGTCATCTTAAATGTTCTTGTTTTCCCCAACTCCTATAGTCTTCCCTCTTTTAAAGGGCGGCTTTATCACTTTCATCATTATTAAACCCGGCTCAGAGCGCTCCTCTTTGCCCTGCTCTTTCCTCTTCTTACTTATTATCATTATTATTATTATTATTATGAGGATGATGATGACTATTATGTTCATGATGATGATGATGACTATTATGTTCATGATGATGATGATTATTATGTTCATGATGATGATAAAATAATGATTATGATGAATATTATTATTATTGTTATTATGATGATGGTGATCAAGGTTATTATGATGATGATCATTACGATGATGATGATTATGATTATGATGATGAAGATGATTATTATTATGATGATGATGATGATTATTATTATGATGATGATGATGATAATGAAGATGATTATTACTATGATGATGATGATGAAGATGATTATTATGAAGATGATGATGATGATAATGATGAAGATTATTATTATTATGATGATGAAGATGATTATTATTATTATGATGATGATGATGATGATGATGATGACTATTATTATGATGATGATGATGATGATTATTATTATGATGATGAGGAAGATTATTATTATGATGATGATGATTATTATTATGATGATGATGATGAAGATGATTATTATTATGATGGTGATGATGGAGATAATTATTATTATGATGATGAGGATGATGATTATTATTATGATGATGAAGATGATTATTATTATGATGATGAAGATGATTATTATTATGATCATGATGACGATGAAGATGATTATTACTATGATGATGATAATATGATGACAAACCAAAAAAACTACTTGGTCTCCGCAATGCCCTTTAGTACAAGAAGAAGAAGAAGAAAATTCAGAGAGAGAGAAAGAGCGGAAGGAAGACTTCCTGTTCCCCGGGAAACCTCGAAGGTAGGCTTCTCGACTCCAAGCAAAGCCCAGAGGAGAGCCCCCACTTCGAGAAGACCCAGCAAGAGGTCCTCTTGGCCGACGGAAAGGTGGTCCCCGGGCCCCTCCGAGTCGATCCCCGAAGAGGGACTTTATGCCACGTCCGTGGCGCCTTTGCGACCATGGGTCCGTCAGGAGACCCTTGAGGAGGGCGTCCCAGCAGAGCCACGGCCCCCGGGCAACTCCAGGGAAACCCTGGAGAGGTGACCTGTCTGCCAATGAGCAAGAAAGATAGGAGGAGAGAAGAGATTCAAAAGGAATACTTACCCGGGCAGCGGAGACCTTGAAGACAAAGACGGAAACTGCATACTTAACTAGAATTTATTCTCGAGAAAAACTGATAGGAAAGTATTATGTAAATTTAAGTAAAATATAGCATTCATTTTATTTCTGATAATAAGTTTTGAAAACAAGTATTACTTTCGATTTTAATAATAACATTATTTTATTAATATGTTAAAAATATAGAATTATATGGGCATTAAAATAATTTTGTAACGATGTCTCAAAGGAGATGTTCTCCATTCAGGCATAGAACGAAGTCTTCAGTTCCTTTCAAATGCCGGAGACTCTGAGAATCTGATCTTCATTCCGATTGGAGACTGCTTCTGGATCTATACCGATTGGCTCCTGTTTTTGCAGTTACAGAAAATTGGTTGTTATGCTTAGATTCATAACTTGATTTATAGTATTTTGGCCATATGGCCGAATTCAGGGACCAGGGAAGCCATTTGGCACGAGATGCATAAGGCAAAAAAAATTCAAACGCCAAAAATAGAAAAGGAAAGGATTATCATCCTGAAGACTTCCTGCAATAGAAACACCTGGATCTTGGAGACACGTCACCGATCTTTTCCTCAAAGGCCAAAAGTAGATTGAAGATCAAACTATTACCGTGAAATCTAAACGTAAATAATGATGGGAAATATACTATGAAGATGCTTCATGAATTATAAAAAAGAAGAAAAATTTCATCTTTTTCCTCTGCAGCTTCTGCAGCAATTTTGATGGGATTTTGATCAATTAATGGAGAGAGAGAGAGAGAGAGAGAGAGAGAGAGAGAGAGAGAGAGAGAGTTATTAATTCTCTCTCTCTCTCTCTCTCTCTCTCTCTCTCTCTCTCTCTCTCTCTCTCTCTCTCTCTCTCTCTCTCTCTCTCTGTTGATGTATTAAAATAGCATTCAGGTTCATAATTGAATTTTCAGAATACAGTAAGTAGTATTAATAGGAAGGTATTCATCGATGAATTTCAGCTTAAATGAGATGGGGATTAGTTGCCTATATGCAATTAGAGGGAGAAGAAGTTTGTATCCTTTGAGAGAGAGAGAGAGAGAGAGAGAGAGAGAGAGAGAGAGAG
>NC_090765.1:46374299-46396799 GCF_036898095.1 Palaemon carinicauda | reverse complement strand
TGATGATCATGACTATTATGATGATGATGATTATTATTATTATGATGATGATGATGACTTTTATGGTGGTGATGATGATTATTATTATGATGATGATGATGATGATTATGATGATGATTATGGTGATGATGATGATGATTACTTTTATGATGATGATGACTATTATGATGCCGATGATGATTATTATTATTATGATGATGATCATGACTATTATGATAATGATGATGACTTTTATGGTGATGATGATTATTATGATGATGATGATGATTATGGTGATGATAATGATTATTATGATGATGGTGATAAACCAAAAAAACTACTTGGTCTCCGCAATGCCCTTTAGAAGAAGAAGAAGAAGATTCAGAGAGAGAGAGAAAGAGAGGAAGGAAGACTTCCTGTTCCCCGGGAAACCTCGAAGGTAGGCTTCTCGACTCCAAGCAAAGCCCAGAGGAGAGCCCCCACTTTGAGAAGACCCAGCAAGAGGTCCTCTTGGCCGACGGAAAGGTGGTCCCCGGGCCCCTCCGAGTCGATCCCCGAAGAAGGACTTTATGCCACGTCCGTGGCGCCTTTGCGACCATGGGTCCGTCAGGAGACCCTCGAGGAGGGCGTCCCAGCCGAGCCACGGCCCCCGGGCAACTCCAGGGAAGCCCTGGAGAGGTGACCTGTCTGCCAATGAGCAAGAAAGATAGGAGGAGAGTAGAGATTCTAAAGTAATACTTACCGCCACCGGGCTGCAGAGACCGAAGACAAAGACGGAATCTGCAGGATTCCGTAGAAATTTCTTTCGAAAAAAAACTATAGGAAAGATTAATGTAAATTTGAGTAGAATATAGCATTCATTTTACTTTTGATAATAATTTTTGGAAACAAATATTACTTTCGATTTTAATAATATTATTTTCACAATATGTTAAAAATATAGAATTATATGAGCATTAAAATCATTTTATAACGATGTTTCAAAGATGTTCTCCATTCAGGCATAGAACGAAGTCTTCCATCAGTTCCTTTCAAATGCCGGAGACAGAATTTGATCTTCGCTCCGATTGGAGACTTCTTTTGGATCTAAACCGATTGGTCCTGTTTTTGCAGTGACTTAATTTATAGTATTTGGGCCATACGGCTGAATACATGAACGAAATCCATAAAGAAAAAGAAGAAAAATGAAACACCAAAACAGATAAGAAAAGGATGATGATCTTGAAGACGTCCTTCAAAAGAATCGCCCGGATCTTGGAGCCATACGTTTCCGAGCTTTCCCTCAAAGACTAGAACTAGATTGAAGACAAACCATTCCCGTAAAATGTAAACATAAGGAATGATCGGAAATCAACACTGAAGATGCGTCTCGAATTTGGGGGGGGGGTGAAAAACTCGTGCTTTTCTTCTTCAGCTTCTCCTTTCTATATTGGGTCACGGTTTCTATTCAGAACTTTTTCTCAAATTGCCTCGGAGGTGAATTCAGTCCTTGATAACTCTTGTCTTTCAATATTTTTCCATTTCAAATATTTTTAACGTTTTCATTTATCGATATTTGTAAATTAATTTCTGAATATCTAAATATTTCTTCATCAAATCTTTCATCACAGTAGCTTTGATATTAAAGTGTATTTCCATCATCCAACAAATTTAGTGTTGATGAAGTCATGTGAAAAGTTATTCGAAACACAATGTCAATAACAAGTAATAAATGGAGATACGTAAATGTAGTTTTCATTTTAATCTGAAAACTAAATGAAGATGAGAGAGAGAGAGAGAGAGAGAGAGAGAGAGAGAGAGAGAGAGAGAGAGAGAGAGAGAGAGAGAGAGAGAGAGAGAGAGAGAGAGAGAAGGGGAATACTATCAATGTTTTATAAGTTCTTGTTTGGAGATTAATATATATATATATATATATATATAATATATATATATATATATATATATATATATATATATATATATATATATACAGCTTGAGCTCACACACACACACACATATATATATATATATATATATATATATATATATACATATATATATATATATATATATATATATATATATACACAGCTTGAGCTCACTTTATTACCAATGTTTTTTTTTCTTTTTCATCAGTGCCATACACGTTTTTCACAGGAACGATCCTAGTACAAGTAATATGTTTAATAAATTATGCATGTAATTGGCGTATTTAAAAATTCATGCACATAAGAAAATAATGAAATTATTTGATTATATTATTTTATTGTTTAAAGATAAATGAAAACCATAGTGTTATAAGAGAAGTTATTTGTAGTACCAACACATTTTTCATCCTGAAACTAATTGCAAACGCCAAACTGCCTCAAATTGTTCAGTTGTCAGTTCCCGAAAGGATATGGCTTTGAGAGTGGAAAGGTAAACTATCTCGAATCTTAGAGAAACAGATCACAGGAGACCCAAGCGGTTTCCAGGGATCTCTCTGTGTGCTTGTGTCTTGTGCAATGCCATAAAGTTTAAGGTAAAGTCGCTGCAATTTTACTCATGCTTTCATTTACAATTCTAAGTCAGAAAAAAAATTGCATGCAAATTTTAGCCTTGAAAGCTGCACCTTGCAACCGAAAAAGCATCACACCAGATGCTTAGGGAAATGTTGCATTTTTGGATCATTTTGAGAATAGTGAATTGCAAATTTTTCGGTGGTGTTAAGGTTGATTCGTATACGTGAACACACGAACAGATGCTAAAGCAAACTCCTAATCCCCTTTCACACACATACGTCATTGATGTTTACATAGGTCGAAGAGTTTGAGAGTTTATATTAATAAAATATAAGAAAATATTTTTTGGTATTCATCAGTTACAGGAGGATGGCATTGAAATCAGTGTCTTTAGTGTCCACTTCTTTTAAAATAAGTTTATTCGAATATATGATGTGATGTTGAATTATTTATAGATTTATTTCGACTATTCTACATCAACCTTTCCCATCTTTCACACCGGTCAACGTGAACCGGTCCTCGATATTTTTGGATTATTTTTCTCGTGATGAGCCATAGCCAATTTTGCTGGATGTTGGCAGATCAAAGAGATTTTTTTTTCCTCGAAGGAATGCGAGACAAGCTGTCAATACCTGATAGCTCTTGTTTTGCTTCATCTTCAAATGCAGCCTTCATCTAGATTTTTTCCGTTTGAATTTGCCTTTCATGTTTTAGATGCTTAAGTGATATTTTTATAAAATCAATAAACTGAATATATTGATTGTACATTTATATGTATACTGTTATTAAAATGGTAGATCTACTGTAGAACATCTTCATCAGTATTTCTCTATTCATCATCTCCCACTTCACGCTTCATAGTCCTCACCCATATAGGCTTGGGTCTTCCATCTCTTCCTTGTGGAGCTCATTTGTAAGGTTGGTGAACTAATCTTTCTTGGGGAGTACAAAGAGCATGCCCAAACCATCTCCATCTACCCCTCAGCATGATCTCATACACATATGGCACTCGGGAAATCTTTCTTATAGTATCATTTAACTTCCTGTCCTGCCATTTAACTCCTATTATTCTTCTGAGGCCTTTGTTCTTAAATCTACAAGATCTGTTTGATATTGTTGCATTGTCATACCATGACTCGTGTCCATAGAGTAACACCGATCTCACTAAACTGATATAGAGCCTGATTTTGTTATGTAATTTCAGGCGATTTGATTTCCAAATTTTACTCAACCTAACCATTGTCTGATTTGCTTTTTTCAATCTTTCTGTAAACTCCAATTCTAAACATCATTTATTAACGACCAGAGTTCCTAAATATTTAGATGATTTCACCTCATTAATTCCTTCTCCTTCCATTGATATTTCTTCTTCCATTGCATATTCCTTTCTCGTTATCTCTGTCCTTCTTTTATTCATCTTGAGCCTAACCTCATATAATATTTCATGCATTCTGGTAAGCACTCGTGTGGTGTTCTACTAATAAGGACAGCATCATCAGCATACTCTGCCAGTTAATTTCCTGTTACCAATCCAGTCCAATCTTCATATGGAGGGATTTCGATTAAATTTGAAGCGTGACGGTTGTGAATCCAGCCATGTTTCGTTTGACTAATCTTCAGTCCATGAATAGTTTAACACCAATTTCGCTAGACCAGTGATTATTGTATTCTTTTAATTCTGTTCTTACTGATCATTGTTGTTACTAGTTTGAGAAAACAAAACTTGAATTTGTTTTTATTTTAAAGTTTCATTAGAAAGGAAGGGCGCTAGTCTTCCCTCCATATGTAACAATAGAGGCATGTCACAATACCCTAATATTTATGGTTAATATGATTATAGTATATGTAAATAGTTTTTTTAATAACATCAAGTTAAAAGCACAAAGGGTATATTTTAAGGTTATGGTTTTTACGTAGAAAAAAAGAATAGCCTACAAAAAGGTTTGTTTAGTTTATAAATGTATAGTTACATTTTCTGAGATAGATGGTTGAATATATCGAGAAAAAATAATATAATTGTGTATGAATAATTGGAGCTCTTAATTTACGACGTTTTATAAAGCTCTGCATTTGATTTTTAACACACGGGAAATGTAGATAAATATTACCAAAGGGTTAAGCTACAAAGATTTGTATTAAATCGAATCCAATCATTATCAGCCAAATTATATATTATACAGTAGTCTGGTAGGATGGAGCAATCTATATTAAACTTGTAATTACGTACAACGGCTTTTACGTATGTGTAGTATTTTTTCAATGTCAAAAATTGAAAATTCACATTCCAGTTACTGGAATTTAAAATGGCTTTTTATAGTGCTGTGAGTGTTTGACTTGACATACGGCTTTCGTTTTGAACAATGGTCCGTGAAGAAGGAGTGACAGATACGGATAAAAACACCACTTTCCATTATTTACTAAAACTCCTGAATGGTGCTGGTTGGGAATGGAATATTCTCGTGCCCCCGAGCACCCATTCTAAGACTGAAACTATTACCTTTAAGTCCCCTACGGATCCTTAAGATTAGCATTTTCTGGAATTTCTCGTTATGATACACTCGTAACATTGTTTCACATTTCCAGGCAATTTCCCTCTACATCTTCGAAACACTTAAGTTTCAGCTTACTTACCCTCTCTTCTCTTTTTTTATTTTCTTCATATCTTTTCACTGTCCATTAAAGTTGTTTTCGTCATTTTTCCTATTCCCAGTCTGTTGCAACAACGGGAACTCATCCGCATAAGCTTCCCCTTTTCTTTTCGTAGCTGTTTCTCCCATTAAACCTCATTAAAACATTTTTTTTGGACTATGTAGTCTCATTATACTTCATTAGAACAAATATTTTCGAAGATTTGGTCGACAATATGCATGTTTACCTTACTTTCCTTGGACAGCATCATTTATCTCTTGTGGCTTCCTTCCTTTCTTCTATCTATGTTCTTGCCTGTATATGCTATTATTAAGGAAACTTTATGTTATTAATAAAGATTATTATCAGTCAAATATATTGTTCTCTCTCCATGAAAGCTCAATCTATTATTTTTCTTAATTCTATTTGGCTTATTCTTCAAAGAATGTTTTTTTTTATTTACTTGCCATGAATATTAACATATGTCTTTGTGTCTATTTCCCCCCCCCCACACACACATATATATAATATATATATATATATATATATATATATATATATATATATATATATTCATTAAAATAAATATTTATATATATATATATATATATATATATATATATATATAATTTATATATATATATATATATTCATTTAAATTTCTAACTCACATTTTGATACAATCCTAGTCTCTACAGATGAGAATCAAGGTTGCTATAAAATATGCCTCAGGAAGCTCTTAAAAAAGCAGGGTGTTAGTGATGAAATTATCATAAAATGGCCAAGTGTTGCATAATCACCAATCAGCTGTAATGGAGGAGAATAGTTGATTTCGATTCTAAGTATAAATCCTCTTATCAACTCTTATCTCTTTTCACAGGCAATATGGTTAAAATCTAAATTCGAATTCATGTTCGGAAGAAATTGGTCTATTTATCATAAAAGGATTTCCCTATGGGCTTGTGAACCCTTGGCAAAATGCATTTGATGTTGAAAAGTATTTGTGGTTTATATGAAGACAAAATTAAAATCACGAGTGTTATAATCATATAACAGCCAAGTGATTATCATATTGGGTTGATTTCGATTTCAAGTCAAATATGCAACATGAATGAATACGTTAGTGTTGGAGTACACTGTTATCTCTTATTTGTAGCTAAAAGGTCAAGTCTTATTGTTTACCTTTATTTCTATTCGCCGCAAAGATTCGAACCCCTGGCTGGGTAGAACGTACGTATCCTGCGTCAGAGTGAATTTGATATTAAAAGGTATTTGTGGCTTATTTGAATATATATATATATATATATATATATATATATATATATATATATATATAATATATATATATATATATATATATATATATATATATATATATATACACAGTATATGTGTGTGTGTTTGTGTGTATGTATGTGATTGTGTTCGGGTGTTTGTGGTGCGTATTTTCTTGTGCATCGTTCATCAAATTTAACTTATATTTTACTAACTGGTGAAGGGCCCCAAAAGATAACAATCATTCTTACATTTAACATTAGCAGCTGTTGAATTTCTAGAAAACGATCTATCGTAGCACCTACCTTATTTTCGAGTTATTTCTTGTATCATCAAGGTTATCAAATTTTCTTCAGTCCAATTCTGTCGGAAATGGATTGTTATAGAGAAATAAGTAAATACTGATGTACCAATAATTCTTAATAGGCCTGTCCGTTGATCTTGGATATTAAAATCCACAATTTTATGCGTTGTATATTTAAAAATAATAGGAGGTATTGCACTTTTTTTCAAAGTGCCTCTTCAGCTAAAGAATGAAAAAGTTTTACAATGTTTAATAGGTAAACTGAAGACAAATGGCAATTACAGGATAAAAGTAATTAAACCAAAGTATTTGTTGAAGCTAAAACCTCGGATTAAAAAGAAGTGGCAGTTAAATATACAACGCATATAATTGTGAATCTTAATACCCAACACTTATAGCAGTGTTGACATCAGTCCTACGAAGACTTGGTTTAGTGTGCTGTCATCTGTGTAAATTTTTTAGAATGAGGGATATTATACTATAACTCATATTCCTGATGATGCCATATTTATAGGGATACGTCACAACATACAATCCCTAACATGTCCTTACATAGGGGAGCTGGCCTTACCTGACAGCGAGCCACCCCCCCCCCCCCCCCCCCCCCCCCCCCCGGGCCCGGGCCCGGGGCATCGTCAGTTCGCCACTTAACCAACGCCAAACTAACCGTCAAACATGTCACTAGATCTCTGAAACTATGATAAGTCTGGAGTGTGTAGGTTTCAGGATGTTTAACTCATTATCTCCTCGAAAATTCATTCACTCTTACAGTCACCTTTTCGTTGTGTTAATTACTATTTTCTCAAAGTAGATATTTATTAGGAAATATAACTCGTTATAATGATTATATTTAAATGTAATTGCATTATATTCAGTCGGCGTTTAAGGGTAGGATCTGTAGAAAAAACTGCCGTTATAATGTATTTATAAGTACATTTGCAGTGTTTCGGATGTAATATTGGTTCTATTCGTCTAAATCATTAAGTTATGCATGTCTACAGCCTGTTATAAGGACATAAAAATTGTGATTGCACAACCAAAAAGTGTTGTACATAATAAAATACAAAAACAAGCAAACAATGACTCTAAAAGTAATGCTTAAAACAGAAGCAATCACTTTGATTAAACTGCAAATGACGTCTGCGAGCACAGAAATTTCGAAATATCATTTATTGATATTTTGAAGTTTCTGCATATGCAGCAAAAATATCATTAAAATGCAATTCCATATACTCAATATTTTCAGTTGAAATACAATTATTCCAATCGAACTAATACAAATGTGGCTATTATGGTTCGTTATGCTGACAATGTGAAAATTACTTTTTTTTTTTTTTTTTTTTTTTTTTTTTTTTTAATTGGCAGCCAACCCCCCCCCCTCTTCCTCTAGGAAAAAGAAAAAGAGGGATGCTGAAGGTATTGATATACACGGATTTTATTTTTTAAATATCCCCAGAATGACAGGTATAGACAATGATATAAAACATAATACAAATTTATCATCGTTTATATGTGGTTATTTATAACCACACTAGTATTGCAATAATGCTTCACAAAATAGACAAAGCATATTATCCAGTCTTTTCAGTTGTGTTTTACTTCGCGATATGGTGGTAAAATGAATGAATATTAAGCGTGATTGATATAATTCTTTTATTTTATCAATAAACTATTGTAACCAGAGTAGGTCTTTTTACTTTTAACAATTAACTCTGGCAATGAAACTGGTTTATACCGTGGCATTACACGTTTTCCCCCTTTTTACTAATTTATTTAATATTATACATCTGATATGAACTTAAAATTGAAAACCTTTGTCACAGTAAAGAGGAATTTTAAGAACATGTTTGTTTGAGTTTGTTGTTTGTGTTTTGCACAACAACGGGTCGTGTTTAGGTTTCTTTTTTTGCAGAAAAGATGATTACGTCGGTGATGAATAGTGTAGTTTATAATATCACTTATAATACTTGATTATGCATTGTAGTGTTATATTCAGTTTGATCATGCATTGGAAAACTTCTCTCATTCCTTTACGAAGGCGACAAGTGATCTATTGTCAAGAAAAGTTGGTGTTTTATTGACAATAATAAACTTTTTTTCTCAATGTGAAAGACATTTTTCCGAAATCCTGATAAAACGTTTTGTTAAAGTTCAAATCTTGTTATTTACTTTTTGGGGTATTTTTATGTCCTAATATTTTATGCTTCCACTTTATTGCACGATGAAAGTCTTCAGGAAAATATTTCGATTCATGATATGTGCATTGCAACATTCTTACAAATGGAAGTGATTTTAGATTTTATTTATAAAAAGTAAGTTGACAGACTATCAGTAGTCTAAAGAAACTGCTAGAGTTAGTCGTTTATTTGTTATGTATTAGTACGTTTTACAAAAGCTCACGCTAGTAAGCCGAGAAATGAAGATTTATGTAATTGAATAATGTTTTTCAGCTTTCAGGAAATGCGCTGTTTATGGTATATTAAGAGAGAGAGAGAGAGAGAGAGAGAGAGAGAGAGAGAGAGAGAGAGAGAGAGAGAGAGAGAGAGAGCGAGAGAGAGAGAGAGAGAGAGAGAGAGAGAGAGAGAGAGTTTTGAGTAATTCATCTTTAAATTTTCCATAATAGATATCTTTACGTAAAGGTTGGTAGAATACGGGATTCAATCTTGCATTTCCAGTGAACAGCGGAGTATTTCAAGAGAATGTGTTGTCACTTATGTTATTTCTCCTCCTCATGGATTTTTGTAATGCATAGAACAGTTGGAGATGGTGAAGAAGGATCGGACTGGATTGGCTATAGGAAATTAGCGGACCTAGAGCATGCTGATAATGTTGTCCTTATTAGCAGAACACTACAGGATTTGCAATGCTTGGTTACCAGAGTTCATGAAATATCACATGAGGTTGGTCTCAAGATAAATAGAAGAAAGGAAGAGATAATGAGAACGGAATATGCAATGGAAGATGAAATATCATTGGAAGGAAAAAGCATTAATGAGGTGGAATCCTTTAAGTATTTAGAAACTATGACCTCCAATACAGTGTCATTAGAATTCCAGTTTAATGAAAGATTTAAAAACATAAACCGGACAAGGGTTTGGAAATCAAATCACCTGAAATTGCATGTAAAAATCAGACGATACATCAGTTTGGTGAGATCTGTGTTGCTACATGGACATACGTCGTGGTATGGCAATGAAACAATCTCCAACAGATTTAGCTGAATTGAGAACAAAGTCCTCAGAAGAATATTGGGAGTTAAATGGCAGGACAAGATTAGAAATGAAACTATAAGAGAGATTACTCGAGTGCCATATGCGGATGATACCATGGTGAGAGGTAGATGGAGATGGTTTGAGCATGCTCTTCGCACTCCCCAAGAGAAATTGGTGCACCAAACGTTTAACTGGGCTCCACAAGGCACTAGAAGAGTTGGAAGACCCAGGCCTACATGGCTAAGAACTCAGAAGCGTGAAGTGGGAGATGGAGAGTGGAGAAGTATTGATTTAAAAGCTCAAGAAAACATGGGGTAATACCAGGAAATCTAACCAAGGTCCTTTGCGTTAATAGGCGTAGGAGGAGATGATGATGATGATGGGATATTAAAAATATACAAACCGGTTGTATCAACGAATGCTATATATCCGTAAAATTACTTCATTTTGAAGTTAGATTCATTATAAATTTCAAAGAATTTTTTTTTCGAAATATTTAAGTGAATGTATACTACGTTTATTTTATGTACTTGTGCAGTATTTCATAGAAAATTTTAGTTTTCTTTCGTACGTAAAAGATGGATGCATTTGTGCGACATAGCTGTAAGTACAAAGGAATTGTTTGGACAGTCCTTTTCTCGGCATTACCCCATGTTAAATTATAAACCCCCTGTTGTGTTCGTGCAATTCCATTATAGATTTTACATTTGCATAAAAGACCGAGAAAACACTAAATGTCCTCACCGGTTCCAAAATACCGAGATGGTTTCTCTTTTCAAATAGTAAATTTTTACCCCATTGAGCAATGTATTTTGATATTAAAATCTGGCAATAATATTCAAGAACAAAAATCCGGTTATGGAGATTAGTATTATGCTTATTTATCACTCATTTAAAAGCTTGGAGATGTGTAATCCTGAATCTGGGAATCATTTCAAGCAATTTTATGATAGTTTTTATTTTCGTACACGTCAGTTAATTAAATTCATTTGATTAACGTTAATACCTTGTTTAAGAGGCTTTCACTGTTCTGTAATTATCAGTCTGGGAAAATACAGGTCTTGAATTTTTATTCGTCATAATCATATTATAATCCTAACAGGAACAAGAAAAATATTAAACCCTTGATTAATGTATATTTCCGAGGTTTATTACAGTCACAACATTGCTTGTGAAAACTAAAACTTCTTTTCTTTTAAAATGACCTATTCAGTATTATATATCGGTCTATAAAATGTTAAAATGTCTCGTCTAGAATGCGAAATCGCCACTTAACCAACGCCAAACTAACCGTCAAACATGTCACTAGATCTCTGAAAACTATGATAAGTTTGGAGTGTGTAGGTTTCAGAATGTTTAACTCATTATCTTTTCGAAAATTCATGTCACTCTTACAGTCACCTTTTCGTTGTGTTAATTACTATTTTCTCAAAGTAGATATTTATTAGGAAATATAACTCGTTATAATGATTATATTTAAATGTAATTGCATTATATTCAGTCGGCGTTTAAGGGGTAGGATCTGTAGAAAAACTGCCGTTATAATGTATTTATAAGTACATTTGCAGTGTTTCGGATGTAATATTGGTTCTATTCGTCTAAATCATTAAGTTATGCATGTCTACAGCCTGTTATAAGGACATAAAAATTGTGATTGCACAACCAAAAAGTGTTTGTACATAATAAAATACAAAAACAAGCAAACAATGACTCTAAAAGTAATGCTTAAAACAGAAGCAATCACTTTGATTAAACTGCAAATGATGTCTGCGAGCACAGAAATTTCGAAATATCATTTATTGATGTTTTGAAGTTTCTGCATATGCAGCAAAAATATCATTAAAATGCAATTCCATATACTCAATATTTTCAGTTGAAATACAATTATTCCTATCGAACTAATACAAATGTGGCTATTATGGTTCGTTATGCTGACAATGTGAAAATTACTTTTTTTTTTTCTTTTTTTTTTAATTGGCAGCCAAACCCCCCCCCCCCCCCTCTCTTCCTCTAGGAAAAAGAAAAAGAGGGATGCTGAAGGTAGTGATATACACGGATTTTATTTTTTAAATATCCCCAGAATGACAGGTATAGACAATGATATAAAACATAATACAAATTTATCATCGTTTTTATGTGGTTATTTATAACCACACTAGTATTGCAATAATGCTTCACAAAATAGACAAAGCATATTATCCAGTCTTTTCAGTTGTGTTTTACTTCGCGATATGGTGGTAAAATGAATGAATATTAAGCGTGATTGATATAATTCTTTTATTTTATCAATAAACTATTGTAACCAGAGTAGGTCTTTTTACTTTTAACAATTAACTCTGGCAATGAAACTGGTTTATACCGTGGCATTACACGTTTTCCCCTTTTTACTAATTTATTTAATATTATACATCTGATATGAACTTAAAATTGAAAACCTTTGTCACAGTAAAGAGGAATTTTAAGAACATGTTTGTTTGAGTTTGTTGTTTGTGTTTTGCACAACAACGGGTCGTGTTTAGGTTTCTTTTTTTGCAGAAAAGATGATTACGTCGGTGATGAATAGTGTAGTTTATAATATCACTTATAATACTTGATTATGCATTGTAGTGTTATATTCAGTTTGATCATGCATTGGAAAACTTCTCTCATTCCTTTACGAAGGCGACAAGTGATCTATTGTCAAGAAAAGTTGGTGTTTTATTGACAATAATAAACTTTTTTTCTCAATGTGAAAGACATTTTTCCGAAATCCTGATAAAACGTTTGTTAAAGTTCAAATCTTGTTATTTACTTTTTGGGGTATTTTTATGTCCTAATATTTTATGCTTCCACTTTATTGCACGATGAAAGTCTTCAGGAAAATATTTCGATTCATGATATGTGCATTGCAACATTCTTACAAATGGAAGTATTTTAGTTTTATTTATAAAAAGTAAGTTGACAGACTATCAGTAGTCTAAAGAAACTGCTAGAGTTAGTCGTTTATTTGTTATGTATTAGTACGTTTTACAAAAGCTCACGCTAGTAAGCCGAGAAATGAAGATTTATGTAATTGAATAATGTTTTTCAGCTTTCAGGAAATGCGCTGTTTATGGTATATTAAGAGAGAGAGAGAGAGAGAGAGAGAGAGAGAGAGAGAGAGAGAGCGAGAGAGAGAGAGAGAGAGAGAGAGAGAGAGAGAGAGTTTTGAGTAATTCATCTTTAAATTTTCCATAATAGATATCTTTACGTAAAGGTTGGTAGAATACGGGATTCAATCTTGCATTTCCAGTGAACAGCGGAGTATTTCAAGAGAATGTGTTGTCACTTATGTTATTTCTCCTCCTCATGGATTTTTGTAATGCATAGAACAGTTGGAGATGGTGAAGAAGGATCGGACTGGATTGGCTATAGGAAATTAGCGGACCTAGAGCATGCTGATAATGTTGTCCTTATTAGCAGAACACTACAGGATTTGCAATGCTTGGTTACCAGAGTTCATGAAATATCACATGAGGTTGGTCTCAAGATAAATAGAAGAAAGGAAGAGATAATGAGAACGGAATATGCAATGGAAGATGAAATATCATTGGAAGGAAAAAGCATTAATGAGGTGGAATCCTTTAAGTATTTAGAAACTATGACCTCCAATACAGTGTCATTAGAATTCCAGTTTAATGAAAGATTTAAAAACATAAACCGGACAAGGGTTTGGAAATCAAATCACCTGAAATTGCATGTAAAAATCAGACGATACATCAGTTTGGTGAGATCTGTGTTGCTACATGGACATACGTCGTGGTATGGCAATGAAACAATCTCCAACAGATTTAGCTGAATTGAGAACAAAGTCCTCAGAAGAATATTGGGAGTTAAATGGCAGGACAAGATTAGAAATGAAACTATAAGAGAGATTACTCGAGTGCCATATGCGGATGATACCATGGTGAGAGGTAGATGGAGATGGTTTGAGCATGCTCTTCGCACTCCCCAAGAGAAATTGGTGCACCAAACGTTTAACTGGGCTCCACAAGGCACTAGAAGAGTTGGAAGACCCAGGCCTACATGGCTAAGAACTCAGAAGCGTGAAGTGGGAGATGGAGAGTGGAGAAGTATTGATTTAAAAGCTCAAGAAAACATGGGGTAATACCAGGAAATCTAACCAAGGTCCTTTGCGTTAATAGGCGTAGGAGGAGATGATGATGATGATGGGATATTAAAAATATACAAACCGGTTGTATCAACGAATGCTATATATCCGTAAAATTACTTCATTTTGAAGTTAGATTCATTATAAATTTCAAAGAATTTTTTTTTCGAAATATTTAAGTGAATGTATACTACGTTTATTTTATGTACTTGTGCAGTATTTCATAGAAAATTTTAGTTTTCTTTCGTACGTAAAAGATGGATGCATTTGTGCGACATAGCTGTAAGTACAAAGGAATTGTTTGGACAGTCCTTTTCTCGGCATTACCCCATGTTAAATTATAAACCCCCTGTTGTGTTCGTGCAATTCCATTATAGATTTTACATTTGCATAAAAGACCGAGAAAACACTAAATGTCCTCACCGGTTCCAAAATACCGAGATGGTTTCTCTTTTCAAATAGTAAATTTTTACCCCATTGAGCAATGTATTTTGATATTAAAATCTGGCAATAATATTTAAGAACAAAAATCCGATTATTGATATTATTATGATTATTTATCAGCCACTTAAAGCTTGGAGATGTGTAATCCTGAATCTGGAAATCATTTCAAACAATTTTATGATAGTTTGTATTTTTATACACGTCATTTGATTAAACTAATTTGATTAACATTAATACCTTGTTTAAGAGGCTTTCACTGTTCTGTAATTATCAGTCTGGGAAAATACAGGTCTTGAATTTTTATTCGTCATAATCATATTATAATCCTAACAGGAACAAGAAAAATATTAAACCCTTGATTACTGTATATTTCCGAGGTTTATTACAGTCACAACATTGCTTGTGAAAACTAAAACTTCTTTTCTTTTAAAATGACCTATTCAGTATTATATATCGGTCTATAAAATGTTAAAATGTCTCGTCTAGAATGCGAAATCCTTATAAATTCATATTACTTATAAATGTTTTACAAATATTTCAATATGACTGCTCTCCTATTTTTTTCATTGCGGAATAATTTTCATTTTTCATTATACTTAGGGAATATTTGAGTAAAACTCTCGGTAGGTTTATTGTTATTGTTGTTCAGCTTTATTCATATATTATTTAGTTTGTTTCGTAAACTAAATTGCACATCTTGCATGGAGAGGAATTCATGTAAGTTTTTTTTTTTTCATTTTTCGGGGCTATGTTCTTTATATATCGTGTCTCTGTTTTGGTCAACAGGACCAAAAATAACAGCTATGTTATGCCTAAATAGTTTATTTCTTAAATTTTCCCCCATTCCTGTAGTTTTTACTTTTTATTTTAATTTATAAATTTAGAAAATCTTCAAAATAATATTTTCCCAATGTCAAATCATTTAATTACTGATCGTTCCAATAAAGTCTGTATAATATAAGTACAAAAATAATGCTTGTTTTGTAAATACATCAAATCTTGATCATCATTTGCCCTCTTAATGAATCTATGGAAAAGAAAAGAATGGTTCGTTTTACTTTTGTTCTGAAAGTTATTATAGAAATCAATGAATTGCATTATTTTATCTAATATGGTATATATATCTTTAGAACAGAAACTAATGATGATGTCATTGCACCTGTGTATTAGCAAAAGAAAATTTTTAAAAATCTGCCTTTAAAGATAGAGAAAAAGTAAAAAAAATTTGAAATATCTTTTCCCTCAACTGATAGATTATAATCGAAATTCGTAAAAGATTTCAGCAACTTATAAATCATGGACAGTCGTTAAGGAGTATATTTGGGTTAGTTAATTCACTTAATTTATTTTTTAACTGTTTATGACCAAATCAACATATCCCTTAGTAAGATTGGTATAAGTTTTCTGACATTAAAAACCTTGAGAGTGGTAGGCCTGACAAATGCTAGTGTCGCAATGATAGTTTCGTTGTTAACACATAAAACTGGGAGGCTTTTGAAGCTTCTACTCATTAAAGTATACGCATGAATTTTAAAGATTATTAATGCTTGAATCACCATATCTTTCGTTTTTTTTAAAGTGCCATAAATCTTTTTTTATAATAGCTACAAAATTGGTTAATTTCCCTGCTCGTTTATAAATTCGTGAGCTTATGGCTCCTTCCTTCCTTCCTTCCTTCCTTTTTTTTTTTTTTTTTTTTTTTTCCTCAACCATTGCTGTAACATAGCGATTCAACGTTCTATTAAGCTTATATTTTTGTTAGTTGCTCTAGTTTCTGGAGAGTGGGCGGACAGAAACCACCATTTGTCAGTTGCACTTCTTTAAAAACACTGTTGTGTAGCATGTCCTTCAACACAAGACTGCCCTTAATTAAACGCAAATTCAACAATTTTTCTTCCAAAAAATGTAGATACATTATTTAGATTTACTCGTCTTTATATTAAATACATTTTGCAATTCATTTATTTAAATATTTTTTTTTTTAAGATCTGTAAAGTGAGTTTAAAGATGTCGAGACTTGGACATTTGTATTTTTCATTTCGTTCTTGGAATTCCAACTGAAATGAAATGGGAAATAAGAGCATTTAAAGTAGAAGCTGGTGAGGTATTCATATATCATCACATTTCCGAGTGTTATATTTCAAATGTGGCAGACGTCGGGAATGAATTGTGCCGAGCTTTCCTTTTTCTAACAGTCGTCACGAAAAAAAAAACTTAATTCTTCTAAAAAAAAAAAAAAGGTAGTTGAAATGAAAAAGGCTAGGCAAAAATTGTGTCAGTTAATTTATATTCATAAAGTATACTTGAAATAAACATTAGCTAATTAAAGCCAACATAAGGTAGTGGTCCTACGGAAGTATATATTTCTTGAATTAAAGGGGAGTCATCTTGTTTGTGAAGGAATCCGCGCCAATCCTTGTTATTAGGATTATATATATATATATATATATATATATATATATATATATATATATATATATATTACACACACATGTATATATATATATATATATATGTACACACATATATATATATATATATATATATATATATATATATATATATATATATATGTACTATATGTATATATAATATATATTATATATATATGTATATATATCAATATATATATATATATATATATATATATATATATATATATATATATATATATATATATATATATATAAAGACAGAGTAAAGGAAAGGTTGATCACATTTGCAGACACTGAATTCGAATGAGTGTATAAAGAGTTAATCACCTCCCAGAATTGGGTCATAATGTCAGCAGGGATTTTTAGGGTTGGGAAGAGATAATATAAATTAGTGAGGGGTACGATGTGTAAATGAGCGGTTTGATGAAGGGAAATGAAGTTATTTGGGATGTGATTATAAAACACAAGGGATGATTATCTTGCAGGAATCGAGGAGGGGCAAGGTTTCAAGGGGAAGGTGAGAAGGAAAAATGAGTCATGTAATAGAAAGTAAGGGGAACCAAAACTTAACGGATTATAAATATGAAGCATAAGTATGGAGAGGTGAGTTAATTTCAAAATGTAAAATGCAAGTAGGGAAATATTGATGTAAGGGAATTCAATGATTGGTCGATGAAGTAAGTATCGTTGAGTTTGGAATATGAAAAAAAGAGGCATGAATGATTGGTGCAAGTGGTAGAAGTGATTAGTTGAAAGTTTGATAATACTTGTTGAAGTCAATTAAGAGGTTGAAGAATGAGAAGACCAAGGTGTTTGTCGATTATGTTGGATGATGGTAAAAATATGGTTCACTGTTGACCAGGATGTATAATATATTTCTGAAGGAATGGTTGAAAGGAATAATTCCTCAATAGAATATTATAATAGTGTGATAAGCAGATGTAATGATTCTAAGAGCAAGACAACATAACTAAAGATGGAATTGATCAAGTTGTCATGAGTCTGTGTGATGTAAAAGAGGATGAATGCGAAGTACAAACATTTTCTAAAGTGAAAAGGAATCTGTAAACTGGAGAGCTAATGCTTTGGTATAAAAAGTTTGTCTAAAGTAACGGTACATAATACTTTTGTGACTATACAGAATCATTGTGAATAAAAGGTTATGGGAAATGGGATACATAAAAGTACGCATTGATGCAAAGTTTTAGGATAAGAAAATGAGTGATACGTAAGAAAACTGAAGAATGTAGCGAATGAATTAGGCATTTTTTTTCCAAGAGGAGGAAGTTTAGACTTTAGAGTAATAGATAGAAATGTAAAGAAATTAATTTGAATATGAATTGTAGGTATTTTGGAGTGAATACATGTAATGGTTGTAGGATGATAAAAGATTGGTGTCACATGATGTATGAAGATAGTACCCACGGGCAAGAGTTATGTGGCTGACCGCATTGTTGTCATAGACGAAATACGTCTAGGGTGGAAATTCCATGCCAGTTCACAACTGGCAAGTATGGATATTCTGTAAAAGAAATCATAAATGAAACTCAGTAATCCGTCATGTAATATTATTTCGTCAGGAAAGACACCTTGTAGGAGGCCTCTCTCTCTCTCTCTCTCTCTCTCTCTCTCTCTCTCTCTCTCTCTCTCTCTCTCTCTCTCTCTCTCTCTCTCTCACTTTTGTGGAGGGTCCTTTATAAGTCCTTCATTCCAGAAAATTATGCCGTTATGTCTCCTTGGAGAATATCAGTTTAATTCAGGCTAATGTTGTTGCTATAATCAATAGATTTTATATATATATATATATATATATATATATATATATATATATATATATATATATATATATATATATATATATATATATATATACATACATACATACATACATACATACATACATACATACATACACACACACACACACACACACACACACACATATATATATATATATATATATATGTGTGTGTGTGTGTGTATGACTAAGTGTAGGTGTATGAATGTTTCATGAAACATACACATACACTCACTCATTTATATACATCATTATCATCATTAGCCGTTACAAATCCACCGCAGAGCAAAAGCCTCACATATGTCCGTCCATTTGCGTCTGTTTATCATCGTTTTTTTTTCCTTCCTCTGCTTCTTTTGCAATCTCTAAGAAACTGTTCTGTTATTCTTAATGTCCAGCTATAGTCTGTCATTCTCACATATCCAGCGTACATACATACACATAAAATATATATATATATATATATATATATATATATATATATATATATAATGTATATATATATATATGTATATATATATATGTATATATATATATATATATAATGTATAAATGGGTGAGAGTATGTGTATGTGTGTTTTATGAGTTTGTTTATGTTTTAGTTTTAAACTAATTTTTTTAACTTTTTGTTTAAAGAACCCATTTACACTGAAATAGTACACTATTTTTATTCAGTCAGATCACACTTATATTCTATAAGAGATTCTATAAATCCATAAGATTTATAGTCTCATAATCCCATAAAGCTGTCCTCGTCACCCTTACATTATTAATTATCCGCAATGCTTATTGTATAACACATGAATGACTGGAACTAAAAGAAAAACTTTGGAGAAGATATTTTAGGTGATATAGAGTAGTCTCGTTAATCATTTAAGAATACACTTATTGAGGTATGAGATGTTTTCTTCTTTGTGAGAATAATCTCCAATAATCTCTTCTGAATTCTTCTCAAATTAATTCAAAAGCCACTTTTGTTATTGCCTAAGAAAAATTGTCCACAGTTTTTTATAGTTTGTTTCCTCTTTTGTTTCACACGTCATTGTCAAATTTTTCATCCTTTTTTCGTCTTAATTAAATCCTAAAATGGTCATAACTATAGTATATTTGCTTCATAAACTGCCTTCCTCTTATATCATCTTTATAATTTAGAATGGAGGCAAGTTGGTATAATGGATGATGCTCTTTTTATACGATTTCATTCCAATATATAATGCTGAAATACTTAAATTTGATTTTGATATGTGTAAACCAATACTTAGAAAAACGAACGTTTGTGTATTTACTTTTGCTGAACGTAATGTACTTACTTTCGCTGTTGGTCTTCCTCGTTATCTCATAGTAATTTCGGTAGCATTGATATATGTTCTTAAAAAATTATTTGTTGTGGTCACATTCCAAAATGCAAGAGTGAAAATGGTTTTATCTTCTTTCCTGGTCTGTTCTTCTTTCACTGAAGAATCCCTTACAGCATTTGGGAAATTTTCTGCTGTAAAAGATCTACGTCTTTTCCGTGTGGCGGAATAAAGTATTATATTATGTGTCAGTGAATTTGTATACATTTTAGTGTCGATCTGACTGCCTGTCAAATTCTTAGCAGTGAATCATATTTTCCCAACTTTTGTACTCATATATTTGTTACATATTAAACTTCTGTTTTATTTTTTTAAACGTTTAGCGTGTTCACAATGTGATTTTGAAATAGGTCAAGCGTTTGAGAAACGACGCGCCCTCTCAGAAGCATGAAATCTGTTTTATAGCTCTTTATCGTCTATTTTTGCACTACCTTGAAAAAAAAAATATTTTAATGGCAGGGTCAGGTACTTCTTGGTCTGAAATATTGCAGCTCTCAACATTTGCTTCTAGAATATTTGATTTACTATTTATGCGATTACACCTAGAGGAGTGGTGCTTGTTTTTCTGTTATATGACTCAAACTTACGGCATTTACAATGTTCTTGAAATTTTATCGAGACTAAAGACATCGACATTTATGTCACCTACCAATAAATTCTTCGCTGGGGGTAAAATTCATGAATGACATCAAAAGTTACTGTTTCCAGTTGCATAATTTTAGATCCTTTCTGAATTACAAGATCCATTCATTAAAGAATATATCAATGGTTAAAATTATCAACAATCTTTCTGGAATACTTTGAAATAGGATGTAAATATACCTGTAAAGTCATTATTAGCTTAATCGTACCATTCAAACATAATGAAACCTATTTAACTTTTTATTTCTGAAATATTTAGTTTGTTTATTTTATATTTTTCATGTCGAACATCATAGGCTTTACTTCCTTTGCCAATGTCCTAAATACTTAACAGAGAACAAAGTCTGTTATTGTGGCTTGTATTGGTATAGAGCTCTCATCTCATTTCATATTCTAAACAACATCTTTCTACATGATGATTGATTTCCAACAGCTAAGACATCTGTTTCCTCGAATTTTGGTTGGTAATTGGACAGATCTGGAATGATAGTCGTTCCTGTTATAGGCCATTGTTTTTAATCGGTGTTGCAGGTATTTATGAGTGGCATTTGTTCAGGATTTCAGCCCGTTATCTGTATTGGTTGTCATTGACATTATTATTAGTATTATTACTTGCTAATATACAACCCTAGTTGTAAAAACAGGATGCTATAAACCCAGGGGCTCCAACAGGGAAAATAGCCCAGTGAGGAAAGGAAACAAGGAAAATAAGATATCTTAGGAACAGTAACATTAAAATAAACATTTCCTTTATAAAATGTAAAACCTTTAACAAAACAAGAGGAAGAGAAATATGATAGAATAGTGTTCCAGAGTGTACCCTCAAGCAAGAGAGCTCTAACCCAAAACAAGTGGAAGACCATGGTACAGAGGCTATGGCTCTACCCAAGACTAAAGAACAATGGTTTGATTTTGGAGTGTCCTTCTCCTAGAAGAGCTGCTTACCATAGCTCCAGAGTCTTTTTCACCCTTACCAAGAGGGAAGTGGCCAAGGAACAATTACAGTTTAGTAATTAACCCCTTGGGTGAAGATTTGTTTGATAATTGCAGAGTTGTCAGGTGTATGAGGACAGGAGAATCTGTATAGAATAGGCTAGACAATTCGGTGTATGTGTGGGGGAAATGGGAAAATGAACCGTAACCAGAAAGACGGATCCAATGTAGTACTGTCTGGTCAGTCAATGGATCTCATAACTGTCTAGCGGTAGTATCTCAACGGGTAGCTGGTGCCATGGCCAACCTACTACCTTATATTTATTTATATTTTTCCTATGTTCTGATCATACTGTAAGAAATGGACATGGACTAATAAGTGGGCTATTTGCTTCTGTTGGCTCCACTGCATACATTTGCTACATGGATATTTTTGTTACATGTATAGTAGGACATAACAATCGTCATATGTATGATTTTATATAAAAGTCTGATAGCACCAAATCAAGTAATTCAGATTTACCGGCTTATTGAACTAGACCGTATGTTTAATCCATTCCAAAACAAATAGGAAATTACTAGTATTAAAAATCAATCCTTCAGTGTCATTACTAAAGGACAGATGCAAATTGCTCGTTTCCTACCATCTGACCCTGATAATTTCTGAAATAACATCATGTTACTCCTTATTACCTTACTGACTTTGTACATTACTCAGATGAAATACAAAGGATAACCATTTTACGACGTAAATGTATGTGAACTAATTTTTATACCCCTGTCATCTTTCTTCAATTCCCATATGCCATGTAATTCTTCTTTATCCAGGGTCCATGTTCTCAGCGGTGTCACTCATTGCGTATTTTCTTTTTATCTATTTTTTCT
>NC_090765.1:46359299-46369299 GCF_036898095.1 Palaemon carinicauda | reverse complement strand
CCAAGTAAGTGATTGCTTACTGAGGAGAGAGATTTGAGAAGTGACTTCTTGGGTTACGATTATTCTGCCTCAACGAGCAATTGGCATAAATGATTTTAGATAAATTGAAACATTACCTTTGCAAAAAAAAAAAAAAAAAAAAGTATGATTGTGGCTAAAACCGGAATGTTTTAGGTTGGATCCCGCCAGCCAAGTATTGGTGGTTAATAGCAATATATGCAGGTAAGGGGTTGACATTGGTAGATGTATACATTCTAGCTGTGTCAATCTTGTCAAGACTATTTTCTCTTTTTTTTCCCTTAGATATTCGTTTATCTTCTCCCTGGAGGACTGAAGAAAAAATAACATTGACACCTTAGGCTAACTTCTGATTGCATAGAGCATTGCCACAGCTGTATGAGTAAGGCAAATGCTCTTGACACTTGAAAGAATTTCCAGATATCACTTTATAGCCACTTTACCCATCGAGAAAATAATAAAGGTAACAGCTGCTGAACTGCCCAGTAGGTGTTTTTCATCGTTAATATTTTCCCCCGTTGCAGTTCTTATCGTTTCCCAAATTAGTTATTGTTGTTGGTCGGTGCAAGGTCAATTTCCTCTTTGTATCTGCTGAACGGATGCAGTGGATTACTTACTCAAAAAAATTTGTTTATATCAATTAATGACTTTTTATTATATGTAAATGGATAGCCTTTACTTGTAACAATGCTGTTAATTCATGGATCATTGTGGATAATTTGTTCTTCATCATAAGTTTTCTTTTCTGTCATTTTATTTAACATATTATGTTTAGAGATAACAAATGACATATTGGTTTCCGATTCATTGTTATTGTTTTACTGAGTAGAGACAATGGCGTCAACATAGCTGGTTTTGAGTGTGTTAGAGTATTATTTGACAGATAGAAATGACCTATTGTTTTTGTCGTTTGTTCTTCCTCTCTATAAGGAGCAGCTTTACCTGCAAATCCATTGATGTAACTATGTTAGGGAGAAGGGAGATTTCATGTGATCCCTAAGGATTTGTGGCATAACAATTTTTATCCACTATACCGCGCCCCGGAAGATAGAGGACTTAAGTTGCATTGTTCAGCAACCTGGCCTATCGGCCCATTAAATTATTTTTCCCTTTTTTTTATGCGAACTTTCATTAAATGTTAGCAAATGATGATACACTAGCAAAAGAACTGATCAGAAAGATCTGTCTGTGTATGTACGTGTAAAAATAGTACAATGGTTTGGGTTTGATGACCTTACAACCAAAAATGTCAGCCTAATTTTTCTAAAGAAAGTCTTAAGGATTCAATTAAAGACGGCCAGTTTCTATTTGAGTGTTCATTAGAGATGTTAGATAATTTGGTCTTTTAGAATACAGTGGTTGTGTTTTATGTAATTTGATCGTTGTGTAATATTGTCAGATATTATTTTTGTATTTTCAAAAAGTGTCAGCTAAGCTTCGCAAACTATTTCCTTCTACATGAATTACTTATCTGTGAAAATTGGTTACCTGTATTTCAAGGTGATGTATATTTTAATAATTTGACGTGGTACTGAGAATTTGTTATTGGTGTTTATATTGGTATCAATATTATTATCAATGCAATATTTATTAGTAGTAGTACTAGTAGTAATATAGTTATTAATATTATTGCAACTATTGATTTTGTTGTTTTCTAAATACTGTACTTCGTGGTAAATTCTTCAAAAGAGAAAAAGAGGGTAAATCGGACTATAGCGGAATATAGGTATAATATATATATATATATATATATATATATATATATATGTATATATATATGTATATATAATGTGTGTATATATATATTATATATATATGTATATATATATATATATATATATATATATATATATATATATATATATATATATATATATATATGTATATATATAATGTGTGTATACATATTTATATATATATATATATATATATATATATATATATATATATATATATATATATATATATATAGGTTTACAAGGAAGTACTGTACATGTGATTATAGATCACGGACACATTCTATAAGTATTTTGCTCTAGTTGCAAGTTTTAATGGGGGGGGGGGGAATTGGAAGTAATTATTCTTTGGTGCCAGTGTATAAGTTAATTAATGAAGTAACAGTGTTTCGTACTGAGCTTCATTTAGTAGCTGAATGAGCGTAATTTTTCCTTCTCGTTTAAATGTTTGCTCGAAGTTTATTGCTGAACTAATGTTATTTAGTTGTTCTGTGTCACGTGCCCATACTGGTGGATTGCTTCATCCAAAAGTTGGAGTTGGCGTCGCCAGATATATACAACAACAGGAAACAAAAAATGCAGCTGTTTCTAATCCATCGCAGGATAAGGCCTTAGACATGTTCTTATTTATGTCTGAGGTTTGGCCACTTTTCATCACTACGATGACCACTATGGATTGGTGATGGTGGGGCGACTTTAATCCGATCGCTCACAGCAAACCATCCTGGTATGGATGGCCCTGACTAGTACAGCTTTGCTGATTATGGCAATACGCAAACTCTTTTGCCACGTTAAGGTGTCCTGTCTTAGAAAGGAATATATATATGTGTATATATATATGTATATATATATATATATATATATATATATATATATATATATATATATATATATATATATATGTGTACATTATATATATATATATATATATATATATATATATATATATATATATGTATATATGTGTGTGTGTGTGTAATTCAATATTAATAGATACACTCAAATCTCATTGGAATTATTAATTTGTGTTGTTGGTATCACCGTTTTTATTTCATTGCGCAATGCAATATCCTTGATATTGCACGGTGGAACATTAGCACTACCACTGTGATAGAGCATAAATACAGTTACCAAAAAAAAAAAACTAACGTTATCTCAGAGACGGCGTTGAGAAAGATAAAAGAAAATCCCCTTTATAATAGAAATAGGAAAATTCAACATGTCAATTTTTCTTTGATAGAAAGTTATTGATTAGTTTAGTGACTTACTCTTTATTTTAGCAGACAAACATCTCCACCGAAAAATGTTTTCGATGGTTACTTTGATAAAGTGTATTCTTAACTACTATATATCCAGGTATAGGTAGGTTTGCTAACATTATGAATTTATTATAACTGATTTAGGTGAAAATACATTAAATAGACCAAATAAAAGATATTTTAGTATATGGCACAATTAATATTTTTGAAAGATTAAGCATCATTACTTAACGAATGAAGTACGGCCAATAAGTAAAGCCTGTAAGTAGCTTAAGTTAAGCTTATTAAATTTTTACTTTCACTGGGTAGAATTACTTTTAATGTTTTTCCAAGGAAAGGGTTTTTCATTTTAATCCATATCCAAATAGGCCACATATCTTACCCATTTTCATCTGTTTTGTAAAGTATATTTGAATCTATTAAATTTCTTATTCCTGATCTAGATATTAATCTTTGGCACCGTCGTTCAATTAGTTCATTATGCTGATTGCTTAAGATTTTTCATAACTCTGACCATCCTTTACATTCAGATCTCCCTGGACAATTCTATCCTGTTCGTAATACTAGGCAGGCAGTTAATTCTAATAGACAGGCCTTCTCCATCATGAGGCTCAATACTACACAGTATTCTAGAAGCTTTATTCCAGCTGTTACCAAGTTGTGGAATGATCTTCCTAATCGGGTAGTTGAATCAGTAGAACTTCAAAAGTTCAAAGTTGGAGCAAATGATTTTATGTTGACCAGGCTGACATGAGCCTTTTTATTGTTTATATATGACATATGTTTTTGACGTTGTTAATAGTTTATATAGGACATATCTGTTTTGACGCTGTTACTGTTTTTAGAATGATATATTGTTAATTTCTTCTCATCATTTATTTATTTCCTTATTGCCTTTCCTCACTGGGCTATTTTCCCTGTTGGAGCCCTTGGGCTTATAGCATCTTGCTTTTCCAACTATAGTTGTAGCTTGGCTAGTAATAATGATAATAATAATAATCTCTTGAACGCCATTGAATGTATTCTACCTCCAGATATTTCTGAACCCTTCAATGTCTTTGGACGTATTTCATATTTATTAATTTCCACCTTTTTTCTTAATACTAGTTACCCGTATTGATATATTTTACAATATTTTAAAAATCATATCAATCGTAAGTAAATTTATTAAGCTAAACGATAAACAATATTTTACTAAAATGAGTCATGTGAAATATGACAAAAAGGGCCTGGTTCTTTAGTGTCCAATATTTTTTGTGAAGGGGTGAGATTTAAAGGGTTAATAGAGCATATTCCATTTTTTTTTCTATTTTGCTATTTCCTCTTTGTCAAACATGCACATTAATCGTGGGAGCACAGGGTATTTTCTGACTATTCATCATTTTAATTTTTGTAAAAAGTCAAATTGAACAGAAAATTGTTTTAATTACTGTGAAGAATTAGATTTACGTTCATTCCATTTGTATGTTTTATATAATTTCTTTGAACATTTTCCCAGTTGTAGCCTCCTGGCTAGTACAGTGGTAACGTGTTCGCCCAGCATTTACATCGGAGCAGATCGATCCCAGACCGAGACCATGAATTTAAACTGTTTACTGGGGAGGCCATTGCTGTGGTTTGACACCATAGTGAGGGGTTGGATATTAATGTATATGTATGGTCTCACGCCTCTTTATGTTTTCAATATTGTTAATTTTTTAAGTTTACTTAATGCACAAAGTATAATTTATATTCACTGCCTTTTTTTATTAATAACCGTTAATAAAAAACGACTAGGGAAATCAGAGAGACTTTCTGGAGAAGTAATCACAGAAATGCCTTCTTTTCTATTCTAATTATTGGAATTCATAGCGACAAAGGAAAAACTTTTTTTTTTTTATTTATGATTTTCGTCAACAATGTATTGAATTGAAATATATATTTTTTTTCTATTATGTGTTTTTGCGTTTTGTTATTATACTAATGTCTCGACCACCTTTGTCACATCTCATGAAGTATGACTTTTCTACGATCTTCTTATTTATCTAAGCGTTGGTACTTCCTGTGATTGCTCCAGCGTTTCGTCTTGAAGCATGAAGGTAATTAAGACAATTGCCTCTCTCTCTCTCTCTCTCTCTCTCTCTCTCTCTCTCTCTCTCTCTCTCTCTCTCTCTCTCTCTCTCTCTCTCTCTCTCTCTCATTATCAGACTTCGTTTTCTGTAAACATTTCTTTTTCTTACGAGGATGTTTCCGAATATTATAAGAAGAGAGAAGAATCAGCAGTAGGTAAATTTGGAGTAGGCCCAAGGAATGACTGAGGAGACATGCTTGTAGAAATTGCTGAAAGAAACAATCTTGAAATTATGAACACCTTATAGGAAAAGGAAAATAGACAATGGACATGGAAACCCCCCCCCCCCCCCCACCCACCCACCCACCCACCCACCCACCCACCCCCCCCAAAAAAAAAAAAAACTTAAAACGAAATATCTTTTATTATCATTAAAAGTCAAGGGATCATAGAATTGTGAGAAGAATACATTGTCTAGACCTAAGGAAAAAGAGAGAAAAACTGATTTTAAGAAAGAAAATAAAAACTTCTGTAATAAGAGAAAAATCTGATGAGTTTATTTTAATGTTGCAAAATGGGTACTTCCAGCTACATGATGAAATGGAAGCAAATAAAAAATTAACAGTAATTTAACGATATTTGTATAGGAATCAGGTCAAGAGATAGATGGAAAAGTTCCTAAACTAGATGTGAAAATTAAAGAAAACATTAGAAATGAGAGTAAAATCCAAGAGAGTTAAAAATGAATTAACATAACTATCCAAAACAATAAACAAACTATAAACCCAAGACATTCGTAAACATAATAAGACCAAAATTGAGGAAACACTGAAGAAAAGAAGCATCAAATTGATGAAAAGAAGAATTGGAACAGAACGTCAACAGACGTTTGCTTTAAAAGGTGGAAATTGAAATATCAACAAAAGAGATGGAGTAATAAAACAAGTAGAAGATTTCTATACAATGCTATGCAATAGTGATATAAATAATATCTTTGCCAATAGAAATAATGAAACACCTGAGCTGGTACCATACGTAATAGTAAAAGATGTAAAGAAAGCATTAAAAGGCATGAAAAGAGGCAAAGCAGCAGTAGAAGATGGACTTACAATTGATTTGCTAATAGATGGAGGAGATTTAATAGTAGTAAAACTCACTGAACTTTACACAAAATGTCTGAAAGAATGTTCTATAACTATAGTTTGAAAAATCTTTATCATTATACTAATTCACAAAAAGAGAGACACAAATGACCTTGGAAATTACTGCCAAATAGGTTTATTTTCAGTAATATATGAAATATTTGCAAAGATCATATTGTACCAAATCGAAAGACAGATAGACTTTAATCAACCAATTGAGCAAGCAGGTTTTAGAAGTGCGTATTCAACAACATACCATATCCATATAAATAACTAGCTAGTGAAAAAATTAATATAGTATGACAAACCACTATGTATGGCATTTACAGAATATGAAAAAGATTTTGGTTCTGTCAAATCTTCAGCAGTAATGAAAGCCCTCCAAAGACAAGGAATAGATGATCCATGTGTTAAAACACTTGACGATATCTATACAGAAAGTATAGCTATCCTAAAACTGCAAAAAAGTAAGAACATTCTGATTGAGAAGGAAGTTAGACACGGAGACCCCATCTCTCCTAAATTATTCACAGCATGCCTAGAAGAAGCTGTTAAGAATTTAGATTGGGAAAATGTAGAAATTAATATAAATGGGGAATAACATAGCCACTTAAGAATTGCAAATGGCGTAGTTCTGTTCAGTAAATCAAGGGAGGAATTGCAAAAGATGATAAAACATTTGAATAAAGAAAGCATGATTGCAGGACTGAAACTATGTTAATGTTAAATGAAAAGGCAGAGGCAATAAATAAGGGTTATGGACGAAGATCTAGAAATTGTTAGTGAATAACATACTTAGGACAGATATTAAGTGTATCCCCAGGACATTAGGCTGAAATTGAAAGATGTAGCATAGGAGGGAGAGCTTTTGGTAAACAAAATGAGATTATGAAAAGTATAATGTCACTTTCCCTAAAAAGGAAAGTATTTAATGAGATGGTCCTTCCACTATTAACTTATGTATCAGAAACTTGGAGCCTTACTAACTCTTAAAACATAAGCTAGTTACAACTCAAAGAGTTATGGGAAGAATAATGATGGGAATAACACTAAGAGACAGAAAAAGAGCAATATGGGCATGAGAGCAAGCTAAAGTAGCCAATATTCTAACATGTAAAAAAAAAGATATGAACATAGTCATGACATAAAATAAGAATGACATAATATATAGACATTAAGAATAACAGAATTGGTCCGTAGAGATTGCTAAAGAAGCAGGGGAAGAAAGAGATGACGATGGATTAAGGAACTATTGAAATATGCAGGTACAGACTGGCATAGAAAGACCATAAATAGACACGATGTGAAGGACATATCTGAGGCCTTTGTCCTGCAGTGGACTAGTTGTTCCCGATGATATATATATATATATATATATATATATATATATATATATATATATATATATATATATATATATATATATATATATATATATATATATATATATATATATATATATATTCTTTAAAAGATTAACATCTTGCGTTTTCTTGAGCTTCGTAAAACGCTTAATGTGGCAGGCAAAAAGGAGATATTATTTTAAGCTTGCAAACATGCTTTTTCAAGCTCAATTTGTCGATGAATAAGCGAAGTGAAATTAGGAAATTACTCAGTTCTCTGCAGATTGCTTATCTCCGTTTTCTCGTGGAACTTTTTCTACATTTTGGACATCAAATAGCCTTTCCTTTTTTCATGAAATTCTTTTTGTCGTCGAAAACGTTTATGTCGTAACTTTGTAGATCTTCCAAGATCTGAATGTTTTTTCAACTCTGTTAGCTGTGCCATCGCATTTTCCCCTTCCATTTATGAAATGAAAATATATTTTTAATTCTCTCTCTCTCTCTCTCTCTCTCTCTCTCTCTCTCTCTCTCTCTCTCTCTCTCTCTCTCTCTCTCTCTCTCTCAATCATATTTGTTACGACTTTATAAAATGAGGTGGAAAGTGAATTCACCTTGAAAGGAAGGGAGATAAATCCGATAATTATATAACTTCAGACGCGTGACGTAATACTAAAGTTGGAAATGATGTCGACACCATATTGCCTTCAACTTTATTACCAGTAAGGCATTATGTTTATCACTATCATATGATAACTATCGTCAATTTTCTGCTACCTTAGCTACAATATTATACTTCATTTAGATGTCTTTTTCATTTTGAAATATATTTCAGCTGTCTCTCCAGATTATATTTATTCTGGTGTTGTAATTATGAAAAGAAATTGTGTGCATCAATTTAATTGAAATTAACTGTCGTGAAGGTTTCATGTAATAAATCTAACATTATCAGTTTATTTTTCCATCGATGGTTCATGGTAGGTTATAATTAATTAATTCATATCTGCTCATTCTTTCTCGCAATTATAATCGATTGATTTACATAGGATTTATATTTTTCTTTATTTTTTTCATAATGCTTTACTTTAATATTTCTTCTCTGCATTGCATACCCTTTTGAGGTTCTCGGGTTCATAGCAATTTTCTTTTTCTACTAGAGTTGCACCTTGGCTATTAGTGATTATAATAATCATGATGGAGCCATACGTCCAACTAATGGCTTTGTTGAATGCTGTTATTACTGTATACTCTTCAAACCATTCCCTATTTATCTATTTATTTACGATTATTCCATCATCTATATGATTTAGGGAAACACCATCAATACTATATTGATATTATATTTCGACGACAAAAAAAAAAAAAAAAATAAAAGACTTCAAAGGAAACAAACAATATAAATCATTTTAAGGGCAAGATCCTTAATCTTTATTTTCCATCCAGTCACCATGTTATAAAAATAAAATTAATTGAAACCATTAACAAGTTAGCTAAGCTTAATAGAAGGTCTGATGATGCTTGTGCGGTCTATTAAGAGGAAGCCTTTCCCTTATGATTTTCATTATATTTATCTAAAATTCATTTTCAAAATCATGCTACTATCCCTCTCTTTGTTGCCCTTTCAATCCCATAAGACTTATTCTACGTGCTGGAATATCTATTATTTCCAACGGGAAATAGAAATCTCCTTCTAGTCTTAGATTTTTTTTTCTTCAGAAACTTTTACAATTCTCTCAGAAGTAGATTGTCGACGTTCTTTGCATCCGCGAGTATGTTATTTATGGACATTGGCTTTTGGAGGTGTTGGCATGGAGGTGGGAATAGGCAAGAGATGTGCTGGAGTTTAGTCTCAATCGGGTTGCACAAGTGTCAACGCAAAACTTTGTCTCTCACTTCTGCAGCTAATTTTTGGCTAATACTGTTTGTGGTTATTTTTATTATCTATCTACTGTAGTTTTAAAATAATATCAAAATATCAAAGGGGGTTTCTGGTAGCATATACAAAGACAAACGTGTGATAGAGCATCTTTATGTTAGCAATATTGTTATTATTTTTACTAACTAAGCGACAACCCTAGATGGAAAACCAGGATGTTATAAGGTCAAGGGATCTAACAGAGAAAAGTAGCCCAGTGAGGAAAGTAGATAGGGAAATAAATAAAGTATAAGAGAAGTAATGAACAATTGAAATAAAGTATTTTAAGAACAGTAACGTTAAAATAGGTCTTTCATAAATAAACTATATTAATCTAAAAAAAAAAGAAAAAAAAAGAGGAAGAGAAACAAGATGAATAGTGTGCCTGAATGTACCCTCAAGTAAAAGAACTATCACAAGACAGTTGAAAACCATTATACAAAGGCTATGGCACTACCCAAGACTAGAGAACAATGGTTTGATTATCGAGTGTACATCTAGAAGTGCTGCTTACCATAGCTAAAGTCTGTCGTCTACTTA
>NC_090765.1:46351799-46354299 GCF_036898095.1 Palaemon carinicauda | reverse complement strand
TCAACGATTAGGAGGTGGCTAACACATCATCACTGCTAATAATATTATTTACCAATCTTTTCTTTGCTTGTAAATTTAAATTTATGATTATTTTATATTTCATTGTATGGTTTTGTTGTAGCATTTGTTGTTTAGCGTTGCGATGTTGAATGTTAGATTGTAATAAAGGTAAACTGAACAATGGAAACCATTATGATTATGCAAAATAACAAGGCGAGACACTCGACATTACCTAGCATTTGATGAGATCATATATATATATATATATATATATATATATATATATATATGTGTGTGTGTGTGTGTGATATAAGCAAGGTAATGTCGAGTGTATATACATATATACATATATATATATACATATATATATATATATATATATATATATATATATATATATTACTGGAATGAATTGAATCTAGTATTCCCGTTTTCCAGCATTGCTGTTTGAAATTTAAATAAAATTTTTCCCTGTACTAGTCTCATTCAAGAGAATTTGGAGGAATAGATCATATTGGTACAATAACAAAGATTGTACAGATCGATAAAAACTAAAGAATTCAGGTCCTTCAGAGATTTTTATCATTAATGAGGTGGTTTCAATTATAAAAAGTAGTGTGATAGCCTGGTCAGTGTGGAGTTGGTGTGGGTCATTGGAAGGGGTCTATTTTCACCACAATTCGTGTATGAGCATAACAATAAATTCTTTTGGTTGCTCTTTACATTAGTCCCCTTTTAAGAGAAATGGTCTTTGGTGAATTAGATGGAGAGAGATTTAGCGGAAGAGGATGCCTTTGATAGAAGACATTAGAGAGGGGGTCATTAGGCAACAGACCCTTTAATGTAGAGATAACGGTGGAAAAAAGTCTTGATATTGTCTTTGTTTGCTCTTCCTATCGTATACAAGGCTTCGTTATTTTTCATAATTATTTCATCGTTGATATCATTATTTCAGTGTGCTCATTCATCCGACTCTGCCTTTAGCAAATCACTCGTTTGTTTTATACAAAAGATGTAAAAGGTTAAAAGGTTGATGTCTATCAAAATTAACGGAAGCCTTTGGGTAAATTCTCTGCGGAATCCTGAGGTTATGTCTGCTTTGCCGGAAGTGATATAAATTTTAAGACCAATACTTCCCCCCAGTTGGTTTCTTTCAGATCGTTTGGATATTGGTCATTTTTTTTTTTTTTTTCAAATCGAGCTTTGACCTTTGCTCTCAGTTACTCGCTGGAATATTAAGTTTATTGAGCTTCGATTTTGTATTTATTGAATTTTCCTGTGCCATGCAGGTGCATGATCATATGCAGTATTGTGTGCGCGCACGCACCCACATTGTGTGTGTATATATATATATATATATATATATATATATATATATATATATATATGTATATATATATATATATATATATATATATATATATATATATATATATATGTATGTATAAAGTGCTTTAAACTCAAGGGCTCCAAGAGGGAAAAAATATCTCGGTGAGAAAAATAAAAATGAGGATGTAAATAAATTACATGAGAAGTAATGAATATAAGATATCTAAAGATCGGTAACAACATTAAACATAAAAACACAGCTGAAATAGAATTACTAGGATACTGAGTAGTATTGAACTACATGATGGTGTTTCATACAGGCTCATACAGAGTAATCCTATTGATCTCTTTATCTCTCGCTCACCCCCACACTGATAATAAAATGACATCTTTAAATTTGCTATCGCATGTTTTAGTTTGTTTGAATTTTTGTGACATTCTTGCTCGCAGCTACTTGTATATAACCTCGTTATAAGTTCAATAAACTTCAGTTGCCTCTCTGTTAGCACCTAACAACCACCTCCCATGGGGGTGAAGGCATGACTGTTAAAATTAACTGCATATAAATTATATGTGCGTGTATATATATATATATATATATATATATATGTGTATATCTATATATACTGTATATATATATATATATATATATATATATATATATATATATATATATATACTGTCATAATCAGTTTTAACGAATAACTAAATAAGAAATCTACAATACTACTACAAAAAAAATTTTAAATTACCCAATTTTCTTTTTATTTTTTTGTTCATTGTTGGCCTTTGATATAGTAAGTTTTCGATTATATCATAACATTTCTCATCTTTCTTCCAAGAGATGAGAAATGTTATGATATAATCGAATACTAATTTAATCTCTCTCTCTCTCTCTCTCTCTCTCTCTCTCTCTCTCTCTCTCTCTCTCTCTCTTGAAGAGGTCTGTAAAATATGCATGGTGAAATTATGATGGATTCACCGTGTCTCATTTTTCATGGTGGTTTTTACAGCAGACCTTTTGCGCTTCACCGGATTTTTTCAGACACACACACACACCCCTATATATACTGTGTATATATATACACATATATATATACATATATATATATATATATATATATATGTGTGTGTGTGTGTGTGTGTGTATATATATATACACATGTATATA
>NC_090765.1:46339299-46349299 GCF_036898095.1 Palaemon carinicauda | reverse complement strand
TTGTCATATAGTCTAAATAAGTTGATTACATGGAAATTATCCTCAGTATATTCCTCCTCTTATCCAAAAAAAAAAAGCCTAAAGCAACGATTTGAAAGCTTCCTTTAGGCAAGGGTCATTTTCACTACTGAATCTGTCTTTGTACATAAAAAAATGAATCTTTCGTTTCCTTTTATCTAATCGTCATCAAAATCCTCAGCCATAAAAAAAAGGGTACAGTGATTTAAGTGCTACAGGACTTTATCATTTATAGGATATTCTGAAACGCATATCGAGGTTCCAAGAAATGTATTGAATAACCATTACCTTTTCTTCCCAACGGTAACTGTATGAGCGCTGATTTCCTGCCCAGAAGGGACCCATTCTAGGTAATATCCCGTAATGGGCTTTTTCCTAGATCCATTTTCCATTGAAGTCTTGGCCCACCTTACACCTGCGTACTCAACACACACACACACACACACACACACACATATATATATATATATATATATATATATATATATATATATGTATGTATATATATATATATATATATATATATATAAATATGTATATATATACATATATATATATACTGTATATATACATATATATACATATATATATATATATATATATATATATATGTGTGTGTGTGTGTGTGTGTGTGTGTATACATACATATATGTGCGTGTACTTAGGAGGCTAGGAACTCATCCTTCACATTTTTTCCTTTTTCCTTTTATTTTATTTTTTTAGTCATCTGCATAAGGCAGATATGTCAGAAGTAAAGATGTATTCCTCAAAGGTCCTGATGTCGTCCTAGAATATATTCTGTGAGTGGTGAAGCTTTACCTCGTCTTCCGATGTGTTTGTTTATGACAGGAGTGTCCATCGGGACATCTCTGATAATAGGAAAGCTAGCGATGTCATTTTTTATTTTGCTGATATTCTCACTTGTTTTCTTCTCCTTTTTGAGGTATATTTGCTATAACTATGGACTAATCCTCTGCCACCTTTTCATATTTTCTTTCTGCCAAGTAAGTTTGGTTTGTTCAATTTCTCATAAATTTTGATGTAGGTGTCACGATTTATCAACAGCATTACGATTTTATAATTTATTTAATCTTTTTTGTATATCAGTGTAATCGACCCGTGAAAAATTATTGCTTAATATTTATATAGATATGCACACATACGGATTCAGCCCTTCTCAACCCCTCCCCCTTTCCTCTCTGGGTACCCCTTCTCTCCAGGGTGAGCGTGAACGGAAAGAAATATCACTTGCTGTGTATTATATAGGGGAGATGATTCCAGTAATACTATTTCCTTATCTTTTAAGTCATTATTATCCATAAAAAAAAATATATATTCCTTGCCTTATCTAAGTGAGGAGTTTTTTCTATATACATTCTCTAATTTATGTGTGTCTTTAGATTTACATACTATAAAGATCCGGGAAGTTTAAAGCTATTTTGTAGAATGAAATGTAAAGTGGAATTTGGCTTATGGCTAGTTTCTGGGTCCAGGGAGGACATTCATTATATATGTTGTTTGTTATTTTGAAACTGATAATCAAGGCAGTTAAGAGATCAATACAGTTCTCAATACGTTTGATGAGATGTTGAAGAACTGGTCCCTCAGTTTGTTTACTTAGTCACCCCTAGTGCCTTGGTTTTTACTTTCTTAGAATTTTTTTTGCTTTGATGAAGAGAAAAATATATAATGGAGAATTAATATATCTTGAAAATGCTTGCAATATATATATATATATATATATATATATATATATATATATATATATATATATGTGTGTGTGTGTGTGTGTGTGTGTGTGTGTATCTTCTGTATATTATGTGTATATTTATACAGTACATACTTAATATGTATACTGTATATATATATATATATATACATATATATGTGTGTGTGTGTTTGTGTGTATGTCCTGTATGATATGTGTGTATATCTTCATACTTGATATATATATATATATATATATATATATACTGTATATATATATATTTATTTATATTTATATATTTAAATATATAAAAACACAGAGAGAGAGAGAGAGAGAGAGAGAGAGAGAGAGAGAGAGAGAGAGAGAGAGAGAGAGAGAGAGAGAGAGAGAGAGAGAGAGATCCAAACTTATCCATAGGAATCTTGGAACTAAATTCTAAACATCATTGTAATTCTCTCCCCTAAATCGGTGGAACTGTCAGGGGCCGAGACTAAAAGGGGAGTCACGTCGAAAACTGATTTTAGAAGCGTCTCCCATTTGAATTGGTCAGCGAGTTTCGTTATTCGCTATGATTATTAATGGAAGATTCAAGAAGTTTAACTCTATATTAGTTCTCTAACATAAATCTTCTCTTGATAAACACAAATGCATAATAGATACATAAACACACACACACACACACACACACATATATATATATATATATATATATATATATATACATATATCTATACATATATATATGTATATATATATATATATATATATATATATATATGTATATATATATATATATATATATATATATATATATATATATATATATATATATATATATATATATATATATATATATATCTGTGTGTTTGTGTTTGTGTGTACAGGATGTTGTTTGTTTCACAGAAACCTTCCTACTGATTCAGAAAACAAGACACGTTTTCTTTTTTCTGCACAGAGTTTAGTCAAATTATTTTTTGCGCTCAGAAAGTTAAAATCCTCTCGTGCCAATATTTCCGTAGTGGTGTGAGTTACGTCCAATGAAAAGTTTTAAATGAAAATAGGTATTTCAAGTAAAACTTGTAACTGGGTGTTTCAAGTCAGACTCTCTTTTTTACCCTTTCCCCTCTTCGCAGAATATCTAAAAGTAGTGAAAGCAAAGTGTTTGTCAAGTCTCATCTAGTAAGGTAACTTTCTTTTATTTTTTCGACTTAATTAAAACTTTTGCAAAAAGACCTTTTATTTCTTTTGAACCACTCGTCCTAAATTTAACATAGCCTTCACGCTTTGCTCCAAGTGCTTCCGTTCCTCTTGCTGGTGTTTTGACGTGAAGGGTAAAACTTATTAAGCCCATGAAAGAAAAATGCATAATGAAAACTTTCGTTGATGATATTTATATGATGTTATTTTTACTGCATTATTCTATTTATGCATTCAAGTATCAAAATATGAATTATATATTTGTGTATGGTTGTGTACATGTCTTATGCTATGTACATGTATATATACATATGTATGTATATATATATGTGCATATATATATATATATATATATATATATATATATATATATATATATATAAATGCATGTAAAGAGATAGTTATTGGTTTACTGTGAAAGTAGGTTTTTGAGAACAGTTTGTTGTTTCTCCGGGTGAGAAAGTAATTGCAGTAATTGATTTGAGATGTAGAAATCTTAAACATTAGTAAAGTAATAAATGTGGGTAAAAGGAACGTTATGAGGAAAAGTGGAAATCATAAAGTAATTGATGTGGATGGTGGAATAACGAAACCTGTTAATTTTTTTAAGTATTTGTAAATGAATATTGTTGGTGATTTTATAAAGAAAGAGGATGGGAGTTGCTGAATATATGATATAAAAGAATTAGCAGGATGTGTGCAGAACGCCCCCCGGGTGGGGGGAGACTTCAAATGTATTTAGGAAAACCAAAGTGGGAGAGTGTTTAGGGATTTATGAGCTAATTCTCCTTTATGGGAGTGAGGTTTGGATGAGAAGTTATTTAAACAAAACAAATGTAACAGTTATAATGAAAACATTTATCTCAACTTATTGGAGAATATAGATATATTTTTAAATATTTGGTAAAGTTAGCGTAGGTAAACGGGCAATCAAGTTATTTGTAGCTTATTTGGTCTACACAGAAAATATATGTTGAAATATAGATGAAAAGATTTTATAATACTGTAATGTTGAGAGAAAAGAAGAGAGGATAACCTAGATAGAGTTGTATGGCTGGAGGGCTGTTTGCGTGTTGGTGAAATAAAAAGTAAAAGAAAAATTTCAGCATGCCATTTATTTCTTCGATTTAACACACATTTCCACGTATGCTAAAACATTTTTGCAAATGGAGCACCAAAAATTGTGAAAACATCAGGTTCTCTTGATCGTATGAAATATTCATGAATGCATACAGAAAAGAACTTTTCTTTTTGAAGTGCATAATCAGCATGATGTGGTGACAGCCATTTGAAAATTTCATAACACCAGACGTCACTCTGGTTTGCAAATCAAGCCCTGCCCACTGCATATGAACCTCTCCTGTGATTGGTTAACTTTCGAAAGGGGAATGACGTCACACTTCTCACTCTTCCAAATCATCTAAATGATTATCAGTACGGAATTGTTTCCGTCCGATGATGTTCTCTCTGCGCAGGATAACAACCCAGATTTTCTGCTGTCAGATTTGTGGAAAATACATTCACCTCTGCTAAAAGATATATTCTTTTTTATAGTGTTGTTGTTATAAATATGTCGAGTTATTTTGATAATGTATTGTGTCTTTAGATTAAGAACAATCGTAATGAACGCAAATCGCATTTTTTTTTAAATAGGAGAGGGCTATATAACCGATTCCTCTATAAAACACATTTCAAATGGATATAGACTTTAAAGTCAATTTCAATATTGGGAAAAGCATTTATCATAAGTCTGGATTATCAAATGTAAATATTATTGTAATGTTAGACCTACTCATCAAATTCTGTTATTTTGAAGTAATAGCAGGATCACAGTCATATTAATGAAATTGTAAGATATTGAAGGAACAAAAGGATCATAGGCCTATACATTAAAATATTAAGCCAATTTGCGTATTCTCCTAGGTCTCTTCAGAAGAGAGTTACCTCTAAGATAGTGTGTATTCGGTTGTTATTAAGAAAATCTCATATGATAGGGACTGCATCTTGAATATTTATTATGAATAGCCCAAATTAGTTGAGCTAACTAATATTATCGTGTTAAAAACTCCAGCCAAAAGTTTGAATGGTTCATCCTTTCTATGAAATTTAAGATATATGAATTAAGGTTTGTTCCAACGCAATGTTAAGTAGGTTCAACTGGGTGAATATTTTCTCTGTTTATCTCTCTCGTCGTTCCCCCTTCCTTTCACGCGGCGAGGATTTGACACCTTTTATAAAGATCCAATGGTTTTACTAGAAGGGGTGCTAAAAGCCTTTTTCTTTTGAACATGCTCATATTGCTTTTATGGAAGACTAAGGGAAATTCGTTTGCAAATATTTTTTATCCCTTTTTGTAGGCTTGCTTCCAAAACCGAACCTCAAAATAAATTCCAACGCATTGATCTGAGATTTCCATGGTTACTTGCACCTTTAACATCTGCAGTAATTTCTTCATGGCTGTCTAATAAATATTCTTCGAGTGAACTCATAATCATGGTCAGTGTTACGTGCATTTTTGGTCACAATAAACTACGACACAGCTCTTATCTTTCTTCCCACATGAAGTGATGGTAAACTTGGTGTCTAATAATCAAGAAAACTGTTTCCCCTAATACTGGAGAAAAACGGAATCAAAATGACTGTTTTTGAAAAAATGCCTGTAATGATCACTAGACTTTTAGCATTAATGGGAGCAGTATAAAAGCCAGTTCATATTTTTGCACAGGTTTTATTGCTGAAGGATATGAATTTGGATACAAGTACAGTAAAGAAAATCATCATCATCATTTCCTACGCTATTGACGCAAAGGTCCTTAGTTAGATTTCGCCAGTCGTTTCTATCTTTAGCTTTTACATGGATACTTCTCCATTCATCAATTCCACTTCGCGCTTCATAGCCGTCAGCCATGTAGGCCTGGGTCTTCCAACTCTTCTAGTGCCTTATGGAACCCAACTGAACGTTTGGTGAACTAATCTCTCTTGGGGAGTGCGAAGAGCATGCCCAAACCATCTCCATCTATCCCTTATCATTATCTCATCCATATATGGCACACGAGTAATCTCTAAAAGTTTCATTTGTAATCCTGTCCTTCCATTTAACCTAGCCATTGTCTGATTTGCTTTTTTTAATCTTTCACTAAACTCTAATTCTGAAGACCCTGTATTGGAGAGCATAGATCCTAAATACTAAAATGAGTCTACCTCATTAATCCTTTCTCCTTCCAATGATATTTCATTTTCCATAGCATATTCCGTTCTCATCATCTCTGTCTTTCTTCTATATATCTTTAGCCTAACCTCGTGTGATATTTCATGCATTCTGGTAAGGAAGCACTTTAAATCCTGTGTTGTTCTGCTAACAAGGACAGCATAATCTGCATACTGTAGGTCTGCTAAAGTCCTATCACCAATCCAGTCCAATCTTTCTCCACCATCTCTGACTGTTCTACGTATTACAATATCCATGAGGAGGATAAACAACATAGGTGACAACACAGTCCCTTGGAGTACTCCGCTGGAAATTCATATATATATATATATATATATATATATATATATATATATATATATATATATATATGTGTGTGTGTGTGTGTGTGTGTATATATATATATGTATATATATATATATATATATATATATATATATATATATATATATATATAGCAGGGAAAAGGGTTCAAGCATGCCCTTCCACTCCCATCTAATTATGGGCTTTCTACGCCGGTCTATAGCCTACCAGCTAATCTTCCCTGCTTGTCAATCCATCGTCTTCTCTTCCTTCCCCTTTGCCGGATATTAACAAGCTTTGTACACGGACTTACTTGTTACGGGACAAGTTTGGTGTTTTAACCTATCTCATACGATACATTTAGATGAAGGTAAATTGGTCTGATTTTATTTATTGGCTTTACGCATAGTCAGTCAAAATTGTAAGCGAAATAAAATTTTGATTTAAACTTATTTGATAAGATATGTCTCGTATAATATGTGTTCTGGAATAAGCATAAATTGCAATAACTTTAATTGTATATCAAATGCTGCAGTATATAACGCAGTATCATAAATAGAATCTATTTCTGAATCTAGATGTGAAATATAGCTTTTTATTGTTCTTGGTATAAATATCTTGGTTGCAGTTGTCTGCCCCCGGAAACTAATTACCGAGAAAGCGGAGGAAAAGATTACTTGGTTGGTTCCTCTGTCTTCGTCATATAGCTAAGAAAAAATGTCACAGAAATGTCAGTGGAATTTTTATATAGGATTTCCGTCAAAGAATGATTTGTTCCTATATCCTATAAGTATTATTTGGCATTATCTCTCTTGTACTGGTCCTTAAGAAGTTCTTGTATTGCAAAGCCACTGTTATTCAGAAGGCTATCGTAAAGCAGGTTAAATGGATCATGGTAAAGAACACTTAATAAATGATAAGATTGAACTGTTTAACTTTTAGAGAAGGTTAAAGGACAAATTATGTCGTAGATTTAGGTAGCTTTTTTTCGTAGTGAAGTACGCATTTGGTCTAATTTATATGTACAATATAGAACAATAATTTTTCAGTAGTTAAGTGGAGCAAATTAGGTGCGTGTAAATTTGTCAGAGCCTTCATTATCCTTGGCATATTTTGAAATAAAACCAATACTAAATTTTAAGTACCAACCACTTGAGCAGAATGGTCGAAGTTCGCAGCAATATTGCTATAGTGTTGTCAGTACAGGCATATTTTAAAGTCCATTTTTTTTATTAAATCGGACAGCAGATTTGTGTGGCTGCGACGGGTTCGCTCATGTTATTCATTATCATTATTCTTTACGGATATCAAGCACAAGAGGGAGGTTCTTTTACAAGTATACATATTCGGCAGAAAAAAATTTAAGCAATTTGCTGTGTTGTTGAAGATATCAACTTTTTAAACCAGAAATCTGCTAATATAGTACAAATTTTGTTGCTTCTACTGTAAGCAAAAAATTTTGGCGATAACTAGGTGTACAATTTGTGTTTTTTTTTTTTGGGGGGGGGGGAGGGGGGGGGAAATAGTTGAAGTAATAACTCGGATTAATAAGAGATCGTATAATCTTTATTTTTTTTATTTTTAATGAGGTGCGTTTGCACTGACTCGCAGAGGTGCCCTTTTAGCTCCGATAAGTTTCCTGCTATCTGATTGGTTAGAATTATTTCATCCAACCAATCAGCGATCAGGAAACTTTTCCGAGTTAAAAGGGCCCCCCTGCGAGTTGGTGCAAATCTGCCTCACTAAAATGAATTGACTATATTTGGTATTATTTTAGTAATATGTGCAACCAGATTATTTAGGGATTTTAGGCAGTGTGTCATCGTTATTTCATAAAATCATTTAATTTTTCCCGATGCCTTGCGCTTATTACTTTAATTAATGTAAATGATATCGTATCTTTGTACACGGTTGAAGGAATTATACAGATTCTTATATATATATATATATATATATATATATATATATATATATATATATATATATATATATATATATATATATATATGGATTAGTATGACGCTTTGAACCATGTATAGAGATAAGATATCATTTACATTCACTATAATAATACGCGCAAGGTCATCGTGAAAAATTGAATGATTTTATGAAATGGCGATGACACACTGCCTAAAATCCCTAAATAATCTGGTTGCACATATTACTAAAATAATACCAACTACGATCTCTTGTTAATCCTGAGTGATTACTTCTACTATTCCAGGAAAAAAATACAGATTGTACCTCTAGTAGCCTAATCGCCAAAGTTTTTTTTTGTTTGTATATACATTCGTAAATACATATGCATTTATGTATATACGCATGGTTAGGTATATAACACACACACACACATATATATATATATATATATATATATATATGTATGTATGTATGTATATATATGTATATATATACAGTATATATATATATATATATATATATATATATATATATATATATATATATATATATATATATATATATATCCACTGTAATACAATTGTCTCTGGACTGATTATAAAATATGTGCTGCATTCATAGGTTTTTATATTTTGTTCAAAACCGGTCGTATGTAAATGAATAATATATACACATATACCATAATGTAACTATTATCTATATATATATATATATAATGCTCTCCGCAGACAAGAAATTTCATAAGAGGCATTGTTAGGGTTCTTTGAAATCGGAAAATGGTAGTTAAACGTCCAAGAGCTAAAATACCGAATCTCCTGGAAAAGGAAAGCAAATTGCGTTGGGGTTATGACACATTGAAATAAAACTAAAAGTGCACATTCAATATGAGATTAATTAAATCAGAAATATAGGAGAAACATAGAAATGTTCATAGTGCTTATGGTCCAAATGAATACCAAGTTATTAATATCTGACGAAATACCCTTATATTTGGAAATTGTAATATTAAGACTGGAGTATGTTTCTTGAAATTGATTAAATGTTCAGGAAATTTTCATCCTCTAGATTTTCATGCAAAATATTGTGCTGTAATAGCTATGAGTCGCAAATTAAAACAGATAGATTGCGTTTATTCTTCAATCCCCTTCCTGATGGTGCTACACTAGGCTCCAATGTTGTGGATGAACACCTTTGCTGAATAAGATAATCAGCAAGAATTGTTTTATGAAGTGATAGGTGTGCTTGTTTGCTAATGAAATGTCTTTGTATTTTATTTGAAGATATCTTAACAGTTCATTTGGATCCCCCATGCAAATTGCATGCAAAATTCGTAAAAATTATTGTTGCATTCACCTCGCTTCTCAGTTATCACTCAACGGCACCTTTTACTATACACACACACACACACACATATATATATATATATATATATATATATATATATATATATATATATATATATATATATATATATACACACACACCCGGTAATTCTGCATATATTCACGTACCTATATGTAATTACACTTGAAAAACTGATTCGTTATAAAAGTTTCAGTGTGAAAAATATTTTGATTACATTGTTTGCAATCCAATTACGTTAGAGTTTTTTCTCAAGTCATTTCACGTCCTTCATCTTCACGAAT
>NC_090765.1:46316799-46334299 GCF_036898095.1 Palaemon carinicauda | reverse complement strand
TATATATATGAACATATATCACAAGCACACGTGATTTTAATTAATGTAAATATCACCCATGAATGGCATTTAATACCGAATTCTATCTTGGGAATATATATCCACTTGGAATTCATTTTATGGTAACAGCTTCTGGCCGGGTGGGGATTCGAACCACCACCTGTACGGCTGGAAACCATGCTGGCAGGGTCCCTGCCAGCATGGTTTCCAGCCGTACAGGTGGTGCTAGAGTCCCTGCCAGCATGGTTTCCAGCCGTACAGGTGGTGCTAGGGTCCCTGCCAGCATGGTTTCCAGCCGTACAGGTGGTGCTAGAGTCCCTGCCAGCATGGTTTCCAGCCGTACAGGTGGTGCTAGGGTCCCTGCCAGCATGGTTTCCAGCCGTACAGGTGGTGCTAGGGTCCCTGCCAGCATGGTTTCCAGCCGTACAGGTGGTGCTAGAGTCCCTGCCAGCATGGTTTCCAGCCGTACAGGTGGTGCTAGGGTCCCTGCCAGCATGGTTTCCAGCCGTACAGGTGGTGCTAGAGTCCCTGCCAGCATGGTTTCCAGCCGTACAGGTGGTGCTAGGGTCCCTGCCAGCATGGTTTCCAGCCGTACTGGTGGTGCTAGGGTCCCTGCCAGCATGGTTTCCAGCCGTACAGGTGGTGCTAGAGTCCCTGCCAGCATGGTTTCCAGCCGTACAGGTGGTGCTAGGGTCCCTGCCAGCATGGTTTCCAGCCGTACAGGTGGTGCTAGAGTCCCTGCCAGCATGGTTTCCAGCCGTACAGGTGGTGCTAGGGTCCCTGCCAGCATGGTTTCCAGCCGTACTGGTGGTGCTAGGGTCCCTGCCAGCATGGTTTCCAGCCGTACAGGTGGTGCTAGAGTCCCTGCCAGCATGGTTTCCAGCCGTACAGGTGGTGCTAGGGTCCCTGCCAGCATGGTTTCCAGCCGTACAGGTGGTGCTAGAGTCCCTGCCAGCATGGTTTCCAGCCGTACAGGTGGTGCTAGGGTCCCTGCCAGCATGGTTTCCAGCCGTACAGGTGGTGCTAGAGTCCCTGCCAGCATGGTTTCCAGCCGTACAGGTGGTGCTAGGGTCCCTGCCAGCATGGTTTCCAGCCGTACTGGTGGTGCTAGGGTCCCTGCCAGCATGGTTTCCAGCCGTACAGGTGGTGCTAGAGTCCCTGCCAGCATGGTTTCCAGCCGTACAGGTGGTGCTAGGGTCCCTGCCAGCATGGTTTCCAGCCGTACTGGTGGTGCTAGGGTCCCTGCCAGCATGGTTTCCAGCCGTACAGGTGGTGCTAGAGTCCCTGCCAGCATGGTTTCCAGCCGTACAGGTGGTGCTAGAGTCCCTGCCAGCATGGTTTCCAGCCGTACAGGTGGTGCTAGAGTCCCTGCCAGCATGGTTTCCAGCCGTACAGGTGGTGCTAGGGTCCCTGCCAGCATGGTTTCCAGCCGTACAGGTGGTGCTAGAGTCCCTGCCAGCATGGTTTCCAGCCGTACAGGTGGTGCTAGGGTCCCTGCCAGCATGGTTTCCAGCCGTACTGGTGGTGCTAGGGTCCCTGCCAGCATGGTTTCCAGCCGTACAGGTGGTGCTAGAGTCCCTGCCAGCATGGTTTCCAGCCGTACAGGTGGTGCTAGGGTCCCTGCCAGCATGGTTTCCAGCCGTACTGGTGGTGCTAGGGTCCCTGCCAGCATGGTTTCCAGCCGTACAGGTGGTGCTAGAGTCCCTGCCAGCATGGTTTCCAGCCGTACAGGTGGTGCTAGGGTCCCTGCCAGCATGGTTTCCAGCCGTACAGGTGGTGCTAGAGTCCCTGCCAGCATGGTTTCCAGCCGTACAGGTGGTGCTAGGGTCCCTGCCAGCATGGTTTCCAGCCGTACAGGTGGTGCTAGAGTCCCTGCCAGCATGGTTTCCAGCCGTACAGGTGGTGCTAGGGTCCCTGCCAGCATGGTTTCCAGCCGTACTGGTGGTGCTAGGGTCCCTGCCAGCATGGTTTCCAGCCGTACAGGTGGTGCTAGAGTCCCTGCCAGCATGGTTTCCAGCCGTACAGGTGGTGCTAGGGTCCCTGCCAGCATGGTTTCCAGCCGTACAGGTGGTGCTAGAGTCCCTGCCAGCATGGTTTCCAGCCGTACAGGTGGTGCTAGGGTCCCTGCCAGCATGGTTTCCAGCCGTACTGGTGGTGCTAGGGTCCCTGCCAGCATGGTTTCCAGCCGTACAGGTGGTGCTAGAGTCCCTGCCAGCATGGTTTCCAGCCGTACAGGTGGTGCTAGGGTCCCTGCCAGCATGGTTTCCAGCCGTACAGGTGGTGCTAGAGTCCCTGCCAGCATGGTTTCCAGCCGTACAGGTGGTGCTAGGGTCCCTGCCAGCATGGTTTCCAGCCGTAAGGGTCCCCCTGCCAGCATGGTTTCCAGCCGTACAGGTGATGGTTCGAATCCCCACCCGGCCAGAAGCTGTTACCATAAAATGAATTCCAAGTGGATATAAATTCCCAAGATAGAATTCGGTATTAAATGCCATTCGTGGGTGACATTTACATATATATATATATATATATATATATATATATATATATATATATATAGGTTGATAAATAGATAGATAGACACGCACATATCCATACACACACATACTCTCTTGGCTATTAAAACGTTTTACATGTATGAAATTTCCATGTTTAAGCTATAGATTTTGAGGTTATCTATACTCAAAATTTATATAGGAATTATCTTTTTTTTTATGAAAATTAAAAGCAGTATCGAAACCAGACGCACTTTAGAGTTCAAACCTTTCCTTTTACAGTAGGTATTGTAAACGATGTCTCTATTCAAACTATTAACTTCTAGTCCTTTTAACTGACGAGTGGGATACTCATTTCTGATGGCAAATTGAATTATTTTAATGAATCGCTCTCTAAAATGAATACACATTCTAACATTTTTAGTAATTTTCAGCTTTTAAGTGACTTGTTAAAACATTTTATCATCCAATTTTTTTGAAAGCAGTTTAAAATTATTCTTGTAATTTGTAATTTCCATATAACTAATTATGGATACCCTCCCGAGAACTGTAGAAACAACTTAAAATGACATGAATCTGTCTAATTTTTTTTTTTGAACTTCCAATATTAGTGGCACCAGTTAAATATGCCATAGGTAATATTTCATATAGAATTGGGCATCATGTATGACAGCTGATTATTAATAATTTCATAAAATAATACCAAAGTCATAGTCATACATCTACTGACCGTTATAGTACATTACAGTAAGGTAAAAAAAGAGTTTATTTCTTTAGGTACCGAACTTGCTTGATTGAGATTTTTTACAAGCCATCTCCATGTATGGAAATCAGGTACAAATACAATTATAGCGTTATTTATTGAATACGATACGTCTCTCTCTCTCTCTCTCTCTCTCTCTCTCTCTCTCTCTCTCTCTCTCTCTCTCTCTCTCTCTCTCTCTGACCTACTTGAATACTAATCTTTTCTTGCATTTCTTCTGCTTAAAAGAAGTGTCTTAATTCTAATTATGCAATTTATATGGTTGCAATTATGATAGGCTATCGTTTTTATGATTACATTATCTTCATTTGTTTTTAGTATATTATAATTAGTGAGGGTATATAATGACATATTTCATATGTTTTTTGCTTAGAATAATATTTACAATTGAACCGTTAGTAATATAATTGATAGCGTTAGATCAGACTATAATTTTTGGATAGATTACGTATATTCAAATGTGACTTTTCAAACGAACGCAGAAAAGCATGAAATGCTTCACCTTCAGGTCCTTTTGACTAGCACTTTTTTACCCTCATAGCTACTGCTGCAATACCAAAACACACTTGATTCTATAAGACATGTTCAGATGAGCTACAAAAATTGGTGTCTCTGATTTCTTACAGTAGACTTTGGTGATGGAGACAGTGTGATATATCTTCCAATTCTTAAAATGTATTCCAGTTATTCTCTGTAACGTTGGTTGCAGAACCTCAATTTATTAAGTATCCCTTACAAAAGAGTTATGAAAAGACGTTTGCTTGAAAATAGATGTATTCTCTATAGAGCTGATACAAACACTGATTTGAAAATCAGCGGCCAAACGGCCGTAGGCATGACGTAATGAAGACGTCACTACAATAACATAAAATTAGATTGATTAAAAGTTAAACTTAAAATAATATACAACACAGTATTATCTGAGTATTGTTTAATCGTTGACGTTGAAATACTCATTTTAGATGTCTAGAATAGATCTAGATGATTTTCATAAATGCAGTAATACGAATGTATAAAGCAAGTCGTAGGATGAGGTAGTCTGAAGCTTCTCTCAAAATTGGGACCATCTTGAAGTTGGAGAATAAAATCAGAAGGATTAGTGCCATTTTTTTTATTTACATTAAGATTTAAATAATAATAATAAATCAAGACTTTCTCCATTTTCATCTGACTCTTTCAAGAAACACGGAAATAAGTATTCTTAATTTAATAAAAACTTTTTTTTTTCCAACTAACAAATAAACCTGTCGTATCTCAACTGCATTTTCCGTGGCCGCAGCGATTTGTCGCACTTCTGATATCTCGAGCAACAAATTGTAAAACGTCTCGACCATGAATTTGGAGATATATCAAAGTCTTTCTTGTAACAGTGCGTAATAGTTTCCGTCAAGGGAGACAGAATCAATAATGTAAGTGTTTCAAATGTGGTAAGATTGGCTTTCATGCATCAGATTGCAGGGGGGGGGGGGGGGGTATAAGGTTTTCATGACTTTACCTCTCCCAGTCTTTCTGGTTGCAAAACGAAACGTCAGAATGGGCAATTTATCTCAAAGGGCTAAATTGAACCGTAGAGATGTCTTTGATAATCAGGTGTTCAGGGTAAAAGTAACATGAATACAGTTGTTAACCATAACCAACGTGGAATCAGTCAACCCCAGCTCACCAGACACCGAAAACTAATTCTATATATATGATTTTGGTGTTTTACCAAGCCAGGGACAAAGAACACAAAATTAGTTACTTCTTCAAACACAAAATATAAAAGATATTAGATTTGTTATTGGGATTTCTGGTTAAGCAACAGATTTCTAGTTTAAGTCAAAAGAAGTTGATAATCTAGACTTCTAGAGGAAGAAAAGAATATTGTTGATGAAGGATTATTTGGTGTCACTTTTCATTTCGTAGGAAATGAAAATATATGATTCTTCGTTTCGAAATAATATACATCCGTCGAGTCAATCCTTCTGCTCTCTCTCTCTCTCTCTCTCTCTCTCTCTCTCTCTCTCTCTCTCTCTCTCTCTCTCTCTCTCTCTCTCTCTCTCTCTCTCTCTCTCTCTCTCAAGAAAGCTTCAAATATTAATGATGACTCTTTATGTCATTCCACTAAATATTACGCGTCTTGTAGCTTGGATGAAGTATTTATTGCGTTATGAGGGCATATAAAAGGCTGTAGTTGAAATGTGTCCAGAGAATCATAATTCAGGTCAAGAAAAGTAGTTTACTTGAAAAGGAAAGTTTTTTTTTTTTTTTTTTTTTTTTTTTTTTTTTTTTTTTGACGACATATATAGAAAGTGATACTTAGCAAACACAACCTATCTTTATTTGCAGAGAGGATAAATTAGAAACTTACTCTTTCGCCCAAGTTCAAAGTAAAGTTTAAAATGTAAGTCAGTGATCGCAGTCGATGTTGTTAAATAAAACTTTAGGAATACGCAGAAAAAAAATTTAGACAGCACATATCGATACAGGAAGCTTCTCTCAACCTAAAATAGTGACCAAACAATTGAATGTGCCTTAGAAATACCAGATGCTATGAATAGGAAAATAAAAGCTAGAAACAGAAAGCCTTTATTGGTTTTGTATTAGAAATTTTACCCAACACGACATCGGATAGATAGGTCTCAAACCTACAAGTCACAGAGCACCATCCCAAACCTGATCTTAACAATGCCATTTTTCGTTCTGCCACAAGGTCTTCCAGTCAAGATGCATAATCCAAGCATCCGCTTCAAGGTGTCGCTGACTTTTCTGTTTCAAATAGAGAAACGAGGCAGCAAATTGAAAGCTGTCTCACCACAAAATGGGAAAAGACATAGCGATTGAATAACTTTCATTGCCAAGTATAAGCAGTTCCCTTTTTCATCATTCCGGTCAGGTGAATAGTATGATTGTTCGAATACGATAATATCTTTCTAAAAATCGTGTACAATTGTAAAGCTAAACAAAAGTTGTAGTATGGTTTTTATATACAAGTTATCTTCCTGAATTTGTACCAAAAATAATATTTCCTGCATTGTGTAATAATTCAGAATGGCTACCCATTTTTATGATATTGATTCCCTTTTCCGTTTACTCATAGGACAAAAATAAACATCTCAATTGAGGCACAATAACGTGGTTAAATACAGAAAAAAATATATAAGATTATACAGTAGTATCATACCCAGTACCATTATAATCTCCATTCCAATTCCCTTAAACTTGTAAAAATAGACCCATAATTGTCAGAAACATCAACAGTATTGGGATTAATAATATACTGTAACTGTTTAAGGCAATGTAGTAGTAGGAGGCATATATTAATAGGATGATAATACATTTTTTCTATTTCAATTTATATTAAAGCAGGCTTTGTGAATTCTTACGATTCCTATTTTTCCTTATATTTTAGCTGAATTATTGAGCAACTAATATTTATTATTATGAATTAAGATTTTAATCAGTGATTGGCAAGAAATTCCATTGCTAAATTATATATTTTGTTTTATTCTTATTCCGATCTGACGAAAGTGTTCAAAAGAGTTGATAATTAAAAAAAAAAAAAAAAAAACTAATATAAAGAAACTCTACATTCAGACTTCCTACCAAACCGTTTTAAAACAACCATATGATCCACTCACTCTCTTATCACTCCAAATCCAGATTTACCAGTATAATTCTTACATTCTCCTTTATTACCTTTACAGGCATACAGAATGAACTATTGCTTTCATAAATTCTTTCATAACCTTTCTCTATATCCAGAAAAGCCTTTCACTATCATTACTGTACTGCAGCATCTCACATACAATTCATTTCTTAGTTATTTTCCACATTTCAACCAAACGTTCTCAATATTAACTTCCGCTCGTATCCTTAGACTTACCTTAGTGTTATTAAGCCGTGTCTTTTTTCCATCTTCCATATTCAACAACTCCTCCAAGTACCCAAGGACAAGGTCCTCTTTTGATATCTTTTTTCTTCTTTCACTCTAAGATCCATTCCCTCATGAACCTTTTATCTTGATTAAATTTTCTTGTAGATCAATTAGTTTGTCTCCATTAAATTATTTATGAACTTTTCTTCCTTTTTTAATTGTCTTCTTTTTTCTATCACCTTCCTGAGCACGTTATCCATGCCCCTCTATTCCTGCTTACACTCTTCCCTTCCGTCTTCGAATTACACCTAAATTATAATTTTTTTTTCTTTATCCTTCACCACCTTCGCCAACTTCTTTTTTTTTTTCTATCTTACCACATACTGTTTGCATCTCCTGCCCCATTTTCATATGCCAACAAATAATTCCTGTCGACTCTAATACCCTCCCTAAAGTTCCATATCCTCTTTCTTCACTTCTGTGGCTAAAGTCTCAATTTTATCCATGGTCTTCATGTAATTATACTCTCTTCTATTTTACGTTAATAAATCAACATTCATACCTGCTATGAATCTGGCCTAAATTTATCTTAAGGCCAACTTCTTCGCCAATTCATCCATCAGCTTGCTCTGCCATCGTGTTTACTTTGTACATAGCCACAAATAAATTTAATATATCAAGTATACTTTTGAATACTCTTCTTCCACACTCATATATTTTGATGTCAAACATCTTTTATGGTATTTTTTTTTAAATGACTCATTTAATTCAGGATCTCTATATCTATCCACAATGCCATCTCTTTCTGTGTTGTCTACCTCTGCATTTGAATAATCTAATGCGTCAACCTTCACTATTTATAAAAAACCCTCACCATCATCATCTCCTCCTACGCCTATTGACGCAAAGAGCCTCGGTTAGATTTCGTCAGTCGTCTCTATCTTGAGCATTCAATTCAATACTTCTCCATACATCATCTACTTCAAGCTTAATAGTCCTCAGCCAAGTAGGCCTGGGTCTTCCAACTCTTTTAGGCACTATTAAAAACCCTATATGGAACAAATTCAAATATTTCATAAAACAGGATTTGCTCTCATTGAGTTCATATCCTCTCCTCTACACTCTCGGTATCATATTCTGTTCCCTCCACAAAACTCAGTATAATCATATTATCTTGGAGTTAATATATTTGTCACACATCCTCGGTCTTTTCCCGATACCATGAGCACTTCACCTTCAACTTGCCTGACACCAGAAGCCTTTGACCTTTCCATTCCTGCATACATTGCCCTTTCACCTTTGCCTTGTTTGCAAAACATCCAGCTTGTTGGTGAACAAATCACCATTCATATTATTTCTTCTCATATATATATATATATATATATATATATATATATATATATATATATATATGTATATATATATATATATATATATATATATATATATACATATATATATATAAATATATAAATTTGCAATTAGCATATATGGACACGTGCTTAGTAGTTCAGCATTTGACGTGCAGGGTATTTGGTACCCCCAAGATTCACTCCAAGCCTACTGCGTAGCCTACCAACCACCCAACATTAAATGGATTCCAACACATCTTTGAGTAAAAAAAAAACCGTAAATACTTGCCAAAAGTTCCGAAAACATCCCATGAAAATATGAAATATATATATATATATATATATATATATATATATATATATATATATATATATATAAATATATATATATATATATATATATATATATATATACGTATATACGTATATATATATATATATATATATACAGTATATGCATATATATATATATAAATATATATATATATTTTATATATAGGTAGATAGATAGATAGATATTCAAATAAGCTATATATTTTAATACATTAATATCTGGATTTTCTTATCGACCTCGGGATCAGAGTCCCAAGGCGAAACCACTCAAAGACAATAGCATCTGACCGGCCGGGAATCGAACCCTGGTTCAGGATGCATATATGACAGTAACATTACCATTTAGCCACGAGGAAATTGTCTTTGAGTGGTTCTGCCTTAGGACTCTGATCCTGAGGTCTATATGAAAATCAAGATATTTATATATCAAAATATAGGGCTTATTTGACTATGAAAAACACGTCTAAATGTGCAAAATTTGGTATATATATATATATATATATATATATATATATATATATATATATATATATATATATATATATATATATATATATATATATATATATATATATATATATATATATATATCTCACCTCCTGCGTTTATGGGCGCAAAGGGCCTCAGTTAGATTTCACCAGCCGTCTCTATCTTGAGCTTTTAACTCAATACTTCTCCATTCACTATCTACTTCACGCATCATAGTCCTCAGCCATGTATGACTGGCCTTCCAACTCTTCTAGTGCCTCATGGAGCCTAGTTAAACGTTTGGTTAACAGTACTGATTTCTCTTAGGGAATGGGGAGAGCATGTCCAACATCTTCAGCTATCCCTCACTGTGATCTCATCTAACATATGGCACTCGAGTAATCTCTCTTATAGTTTCATTTCCTATCATATCCTTCCATTTAACTCCTAATATTCTTTTGAGGGCGTTGTTCTCAAATCTACTAAATCTGTTGGAGATAGTTTTTCTGTCATATCACGATTCAATTCCGTACGGTACCACTGATTTCACTAAACTGATATAAAGCCTGATTTTTAAATTTAATTTCCAAATTTTAGGCAATGTCTAATTTTCCTTTTTCAACCATTAACTAAAGACCCTTTATTACAGTTCATAGTTCCTAAATATTTAAATGATTTTACCTCATTAATCCTTTCTCCTTCCAATGATATTTCATCTTCCATAGCATACTCAGTTCTCATCATCTCTTGTCTTTCTTCTATTTATCTTGTGCCCAACCTCATGTGATATTCTGGTAAGCAAGCATTGTCAATCCCACTGTGTTCTGTTAATAAGGAGCGCATCGTCAGCATACTCTAGGTCAGCTAATTTCCTATTGCCAATACATGCCAAACCTTCTCCACCATCCCCAAATGTTGTACTTATTTCAAGATACTCGAGGAGAATAAATAACATAAGTGACAACACATTCCCTTGCAGTACTCCACTGTTCACGGTAAATTCATTTGATAGAACTCCACTAACAATACCTTTACACTTGCTATGCTCATGAACAGACTTAATCAAATTTACATATTTAAAAAAAATCCATAATAACGCAGGACTCCACAAAATTGGCCGATGCACACTATCAATGGCTTTTTTTCATAGTCCACAAATGCCGCCAAAAGTGGATTCCTATTTTCTACGCATTGTACAAGTTTGATAATTAAAATTTTGTCAGCACAAATTATTCCTTTTCTAAATCCTGCTTGTTCATCTCTCAGCTCTTCGTTATTCTTTTTCTCTATGCTCTTTAGAATAAGCTTGCTATATATTTTTATGACATCTGACGTAAATGTGATGCCTCTGTAATTATTGCAATCAGTCAGGTCTCATTTTTTAGCCATTTTGACCAAGACTCTTGATTCCAATTCATCAGGTTTTACTTCGTGCCACATTCTACAAAATAATTTTATAGGTATTTTGAGGGTCACTTCATTTTTAGCCAGTATTTTCTCTGCAATTATTCCATCTCCTGAGCTCTTGAATGATAGCTTCGACTTCAAACACACTGAATTCATGCATGGCCACATCAAGGTCTTCAGTTATATCAATCAAACTATTTCCGTCATATCTCGTATTCATGACCTCACTAAAGTGTTCCATCCAGCGTTGCCTTTCTTCATCTTCTGTTGTTATAACAGATCCATCCCGCTTTTTTTATGGATATGTGGTTCTTCATCTTTGCCCCCTTGGAGATTTAATTAATAATTCTATGAGCAATTCTTACACCATAGCCACTCCTTGAATTCATAGCTTTGTCAACACCATCTGGTTTCCAGTCTAAATATTCTCTCCTCTCATTCTTGGTTTTTCTTTTTGACCTCGCCATCAATACTGAGATACTTAGCATGCTCTACCCTGTAACTATCAACGATCAATTTCGTATCATTTGGTATCCATGCTTTTCTCCTTATAATTGTATGCCCCAAAACTTCACTAACAACTGACTAATATATGAACTTAATATCACACCATTCTTCATTAATTGTCTGCTCTCCATCTCTTAAAGTCTAATACTGCAAATCGATTTCTACATTCAGTTATAAATGTTTCTTTGTACTCACCTTCTAGAAGCTTAGTTGTATTATACATAGGTATTCTATCTAATTTTCTGTTGAGTGATTTTAGTTTTAGTATTATTATGGCACTGGGGAGCTGGTGATCACTACCGAGGTCTTTACCTCTATATCTTACATTTCTCAGTGTCCTCGTTATCTCTTTATAATAGGGTGTGTGATCTATTTGATTTGTGTATTGCCACACGATGAAGTCTATATATATATATATATATATATATATATATATATATATATATATATATATATATATATATATATATATATATATATATACTACTGTATATACTGACATCTCTTATTTCACATTGGGGTAGGACTTTCTTTTTGGTAAATGAAAGTTTATATTTCAGTCTGTAGTGGAAAGTAATTCTCTGGTACCTAAATAAGTTTATGAGTAGTTAAATGCCTAAAGATTCCAAATAACCTGTCATTTAATTTGGGCCTCCACATGTGTTCGTGTTATACTCTTTTGAAAGATTTATACACTCAATTACGAAACACCTGACCATTCATGATGATTATAAAGTACCTACGATGCACAGGTGTTTTAATCGTAATATCTCTCTCTCTCTCTCTCTCTCTCTCTCTCTCTCTCTCTCTCTCTCTCTCTCTCTCTCTCTCTCTCTCTCTCTCTCCTGTAAAGCTTCTTGATGTTACGTAAAGGTTGTTATGAGATGGTTGGTTTTAGAACAGCTTTGATGAGATGTTCTTTTTCCGTAACTCCTCCAACATTTTATAAATATTTAGGAGATTTGTTTAGGCTATACAGAAGGGTGTTAATATTTTCCTAAAAGAAAAATATAAGAAAGGATATGTTTATGGACATGGAGACCTGATACAGTATATTGTGAGTTTAGAAAATCGAAAGGCAACACATTGCCCGGGATTACTGGGGAAACATCTGCAGCCGGTGACCCAAATCTGTGAATTATGAAGGAATTGTGACATGTCGGATATTCTTCTATGTCGATCGAATCTTTTTCGAGCGTCGATCAAACTACTATTGTCGATATAATGTATTGTTTTTCTATTTGTGTTCATATGAAACCCAAACATAATTGAATACCCTTTTTTCATTTTTTTTTTTTTTTGTTAATGAATCTGAAAAAAATTATAGTAGTAAGTAGATAAAATTAAAAAGAATAAGTAACCAAAATGGAAAAAGAGAATGACCCTTACAAAGCAAAGTCTCTCGCTGAATAACTTAACACTTCATTCACCTTGTTGGGATTGATATGAAAAATAAATTACCAGACTTCCACTGCTAAAAGAGGACGAGGGATGCGGAATGTTAGTGAGGAATAGTTATATATACGTATACATTTGATTATATATGTTTTATATAATTGCATTATACACACATGTTTATATGTATGTATGATTAGAACGCCAACAGATGTTTGCTTTAAAGGATGGAAATGAAAATATTATCAACAATAAAGTGATAAAAATCGCAAAGGATTTCCATTCAACGCTGTACAATAGTGATATGAAAAATAACTTTGCCAATAAAAATAATGAAACACCGTAGCCGGTAACAAACGATATTGTAGTAGAAGTAAAGAAAGCATTAAAATACATGAAAAGAGGTAAAGCACCAGAAGATGGCCTAACATTTGATTTAATAATAGATGTAGCAGATTTCCTAGCGGTAAAAGTGGCTGAACTTTACGCAAAATGTTTGCAAGAATGCTCGATACTTACAGCTTGGAAAACACATTATTATTATACTAATTCTCAAAATGGGAGCCATAAAAGACCTGGAAAATACCGCCCAATAATTTTACACTTTTTGATATATAGAATATTTACGAAGATCATATTAGGTCGAGCAGAAAAACAGCTAAACTTTAATGAACCAAGAAAGCAGGCAGGCTTTAGAACTGAGAATTCCAGAACTGACCATATCAATGAAGTCAACCAACTAATGGAAGATATCAACAGACTATGACAAACCAATATGTTTGGCATATATAAACTATGAGAAAGCTTTTGGTTCTGTTAAAACCTCAGCAGTAATGAAACCCCTTCAAAGACAAGGAATAGATTAGTCTTGTGTTAGAACACTTGAAGATATCTATACAGTAAGTCCAGCAATCCTAAAACTACATAAAGCCAGTAAGAAATTTCCGATTGAGAAAGGAGTTAGACAGGGAGACCCCATCTCTCCTAAATTATTCAATATCAGCAGACATAGGCAGTACTGCAAGTCTCCTTTGGAAAGAGATTGCATTGAAATCATCTCAGGTCAAAGGTATATTTAAGGTATTCTCTTTTAAAATGTGTGTTGTTTTAAACCTTCCATGAGAAAGATAGGGAGAAGCATCTTGTGAAAAATGCCTACCCTGGGAAAAGGGCCTTTATTCTTTGTGTCCTCTCACTACTTCTTATTGGGTCTCTAAATCTTATGTGCTGCATATCTTGCCCTCTACCCCCCCCCCCCCTCCCCCCTGCACCCCAACATATCATTTGCTCTTTAATCTTTCCATCAGAACGTTGGCCTTCTCGCTGTTCATGCCTCTGCCTCCGGATTCATGGCCCTTTTAAATTCAAAATCATGGTCGTCTTCTTTACCCTTCTTTTACTACTTTGTTCTTTTAGTAAAATGACGTTTTTATTACATTGATATTGTTTACTGATCTCATGAAGTGAATTATTGTCTTCGTGTTCCAAAGATTTGCCATGTAACATGTTACCGATCATCAATAAACGGGCTTTATTGTTATCCGGTTCTCTAGGGGCTGAAAGTTATCTGGCATTGAATTTTTTGTTATTGATACATAGCTTTGGCATTGCACTAGATACAGTTCCTGATATTATTAAATGTTGAAAATGTTTTTTGCGCTGAATGAGGCTTCTATTTCTATTCATTTGCTTGTAGCTTCAACCCTCAAAGGAACATGCTTTTATACTCTTGTTTAGCCAACTACGGTCTATAAACTAGTTATGTAATTCACTTGTTAGGTATGGATTAAAAAAAAAAAATTAGACTAAGATTACAACCATATTCAGTTCATGGCTGAACTGAGTATGTACAGTATTACTTCTTGTGCAATAAATTCCAAATAGTGGACCATTCATTTACCCAACGTCATGCACTCCCCACCTTAGAACTCTCAATCTTCCTAGACATACTGTAATAGAACTTCCGTTAAAAAAAATTCTTGCACTTCTTCTATCCATTACATCTGCATTTTTCCTAGCCTTTTATAACACCAGAAACATGGACGATTTTCCATCGACCTGTCATTCTCCATTCTCTCTATATAGTCAGCCCAACTTTTGAGTAGTATTTTTTTTTTTTGGGGGGGGGGTGCTTTTTTCTACCATGCATCTTTTTGAAATTTTTCACACTTTATTTCCTCAATAATTTTTACCTTTTTCTATTCATTAGTATCCAACATTCACACTCTATTCTAATGAGCTTCCTCCGTCTATATATTTATATATATATATATATATATATATATATATATATATATATATATATATATATATATATATATATATATATATATATATTTATATATATTTATATTTATATATATATATATATATATATATATATATATATATATATTTATATATATATATATATATATATATATATATATATATATATATATATATATATATATATATATATATATGTACACATACATATACAGTTTATATATTCTCATAAATACATGGCACAGAAATGGCTTGATTTTATGGCCTAACAATAGACGATACACCTGGCCATCATAAATATATGTGAAAATGAAAATGACCAGTTTGTAGAGCAATTTTATCGTATTCAAATAGCCCTAGATTTTAACCTTTATGTAGATGTAACTGTCAGTCATTCACCTTTAAGAATGTAATAATATTTAATTAAAGGACTTGGAATCAAATAAGATTTAAGCAGTTAATTTGTTATATGAGTCTGTGCTGAGTAAATCAGTGAAGGATTTTTAAAGTTTCCCCTGTTATGATTGAGAAGCGAAGAAAACGCTTTGGCGTGCAAACTAAGTCGGTGGAAATACATTTGTCAGTGTGATAGATGAAGAGTAGAACGTACTGAAACCGGCAAAAAAGTTTTGACAGATGACATATTTCGCAAGTCTTCTAAAATCAAAAAGAGAGGACGACGACGACTAAGACTAGAAGAATCAGCGCTTTTAGAATGGGAGAAACTGAACGAAGCTTTTTTTTACGTTGCTTGACTTGAGATTATACACACACGCATATATACTGTATGTATTTGTATATATATATATATATATATATATATATATATATATATATATGTGTGTGTGTGTGTGTATATATATATATGTATATATATATATATATATATATATATATATATATATATATACATATATAGATATAGATATATATGTGTCTCCATCCCATGTCGATGGCTAATGAGACATCGAAACATGTTTTTCACTTTGTTACGAAAGCTTGCGTATACACTTGCATTGCGAGATACTCTCAAACTCTGGTACCTATTGATCTGGTGAGGGTTCGAGTGGTTCTGAAAATTCTTTCTGAGCAAGTAAGCCATTGTTGCTCTGTCAGTATGATGAATCTGCTAAATTTATGGAAACCTTCACTGTGATGGTAAGATACTGTCACCCATACGACTTAAGACTCATGTGATTACCGAAGGTTTCAGCCCATAAAATATAATTTTGCTGAAATATAAGGAGAGAGAGAGAAAAAAAAAAGTTATTTCACATTTACTTGCGAAAGGGAATGTACGCTAAGAATTTCCATCATCAATTTCTGCGGCCTTCAACATAGTCCCAGATTCCTAAGAGAGAGAAGTCCCCTGGTCTTCGTTATTCCAAGCTCACCCGAGGCGTATGACCTTTCTGACCTGTTATCAGAAAATCTATAACGTAACAAAGTCCATCACGACACCTACGTTATTCATCTGATATGATCATATAGTTGCACACCTCCTTTAGTTCACCATCAGCTTCATCCTGTGTCATCCGGAAAAGAAGGGAAAAGTATAAAGGTGTTTTCAAAATTATTTATTTTTGTATAAAAGATCATTCACACAGGGCCCAGTTATGTGCAAATTTTCATCATAAAATAGAAACGAAGGATGAGGATTACCATGAAATTACTGTATTTTTATGAGAGAGAGAGAGAGAGAGAGAGAGAGAGAGAGAGAGAGAGAGAGAGAGAGAGAGAGAGAGAGAGAGAGAGAGAGAGTTCACACATCTGGAATAGTTCAGTATATATCGAATGTACTCTGATACAAGTTCTCTACATTATCACATCTACAAACTTTATCAGAGTTTAATGTATGAATGTATGTACTTATTTAAGTACTAGGCTTCAGTATGCATACACAGACACAATTATATTTACATGTGTGTGTAGATTAGTTTACTACATAGAAGCTTTTGAGTTCAAACCCCGTTAATCAGGTTTATGTAGAACCCAATGAAACATGGCCTTACCAAACCTTCTGCCTTTCCCATAGTTCAGCGTTAAGGCTCAGAATCTCTGAAACTGTGTTTGATGGCAGTTATCGCCCACTAATCCACCCACGTATTGGGTACCAGCATTTCTTGGAATCGAGAAAAGGGGAAAGGAGCTAGCAATTTGACTTTCAGGACTACCAGAACACTGAAATCTTCAGGTGCTATTCCCTTAAAGGGGTAAAGGGTGTATTTTGAATGTGTAAATGACCTTGATAGATTTGAACCTTACTGGGAGTATAAGAGTTGTTTCTCATAAGGATGGTGTACCTGGATCACATGTTTGTAAAAAGACTACAGCAGACGTTTTCCTACTATTACTGCCTCTATTTGGTTTTCTGATGAGTTCCTAATATTTTACTGATTATAGTGAGTTTTACTGAAACTAACTTTCATTCTTTGAAGTAAATTCACTTAAGCTTTATCCTATGAGTGTTTTGTGCTCTATTTGCCATTGGCTCCCTAATATCAATTTTACTTCAATGCATCGGTAGTGTCTCATACGATAATGATTTTTTTTTATTTCATTTTTTTTTCTATGTTACTTAGAAATTTGCCGGAATTTCTTTATATAATGAATACCGGGCAGTCGACTTAAGAACTATGATATTACTTTAGATGTATGT
>NC_090765.1:46246799-46309299 GCF_036898095.1 Palaemon carinicauda | reverse complement strand
GTTTTTGACGTTGTTAATAGTTTATATATGACATATTTATTGTTAATGTGTTCCCATCATTTATTTAGTTCCTTATTTCCTTTCCTCACTGGGCTATTTTTCCCTATTGGAGCCCTTGGGCTTATAGCATCTTGCTTTTCCAACTAGGGTTGTAGCTTTGCTAGTAATGATAATAATAATGATAATAATAAAAACGCTGTTCCCTACATGGTTGGTTATAATCTGGGCACGTTTTTCAATCCAATGCCTTAGCAAAAGTATTGTGCATTTACTTTCATTCACTTTGAGCTAATTATGGCCTTTCACTTTATTTTTCGATGTATTTCTATCACATAGGTGGTGGTGATATTTTGAATTCTTTTGTTATATATATATATATTATATATATATATATATATATATATATATATATATATATATATATATATATATATATATCGAATCCCTTTAGTATCTGGACATGCAGTTGTTTGTTGGCTTGCAGAAGTACTTCCTTTAGATCTTTACTTTAATTTCCTGTTTGATATTGTCACCCTCCAAGATTCTCGCATATCTCTTGTATATCTTTAATAGTTCTTTGATGTAGAAATTAGATTCCTTCACCTTTTTTTTACATTTACTACATTTCTATTATTATCATAATTATTATAATAAGAATGAAGAGGTGATTAAGAACGGAAAGGCTTTCAGGGTGTGCTCATCGACGAATAATATGCATTTTTCCCACGTGAATTAAGTACTCGATTACAGTGACCGTGAATCTATGCAAGGAATAAGAGAGCCGGATACTCGATCCTTACGGGACAGAGTCTAAGTAAACAATGAAAACCGCGTGAGGGTAAACGGATACGGAACGCCTCGTGTGAATGTACAACATTTCGACGGCGGTTAGCCACTGGCCAGCCTGTCGGAAAGAAAACGGGTCGCGTGAATAGTGTTTTGGTGTAGCATAGGAATTGGACAGGGAGCTGTGGTCCTCTCAAAGTAATGTAAGTACTATGGTATCTTCTGAAAAGGCATGGAAACACACAGATCACATTCTTCAAGCTGTGGGGAAGCTTGATTATTTCTTAGCAGGAGGACTGACGTTTTTCTGGTTGTCATTATATATTTATAAGATAGAGTTTTGTCGGAGTTGGGGGGTTTGATGTTCCCATTCATAGATTTCTTTCAGGCATGTTCATTGTTCATTTCCGTATGGGAGAAGCTCATAAAGGCACGCAAGTAAAAATAGAAAGGTGGTGTTATTTCATGGTCGGGGTTGTACACATTACCACCCATAATAAGTCAGTCCTTAGTCTTGACATCCCATCAAAAAAAAAAAAAAAAAAAAAATATCCTCATACCTTCAGTCCCCCACTGGGTTTTTCAAGCTCATAAAGGATACAAGTTCAATTTCCAAAGTGAGTATAATTTATATATACACTGTATAAATAAATATATATATATATATATATATATAAATTATATATATATACATATATATATATAAATTTATATATATACAATACATATATATAAAATATATATAAAAATATATATATATATATAAATTTATATATATATATATATATATATATATATATATATATATATATATATATATATATGTACAGTAGCCTATGTGTTTGTGTATACGAGCGTTCGTATCTGTTCGCTTTCATCGTATGTGTTTGTTTTGAAGGTTGACCTCAAAAAGTGTAATATTTCAATTTATCTTCTAAAACTCGCCATATAATGTTAATATATGACATCTGCAACCCCCGTTTTCAAATACGGCCATTGCCTGGCCCTTCCTGTGCCTAGCTTGTATAGAGAGAGTACTTAGGCGTTTATCTTTTATTCATGTATATTGTCAATCTTAGGGCGAAGTCACTGTCCTTTGCCTCTGCCATTAATGAGCGGCCTTTAAAAGCTTGAAAGAGAAAGGGTACACCACTTTACCCGATATTTCACGATGTAAACTGTTTGAATAGCTCTCATGAGGCAAATTACTAATATAGAACCAAATGGTGTAAAATTATATTTATTGGCCACATCATCATCTTCATCATTATTATCTCTGTCATGAAGTGATTTTGTAAAATTTCTTTCTCAATCATAATAGGTCATCAGCATAATTATATTTAAATTCAAGGAAAGACAACGAGAGGAGACTAATATAATGGCTTGGAGCCAAATCCTTTCATAGGCTTTTTACTGGATGTCATTTCCGACAAGAATCAGATGTCACTAAATCGGTTTTTTATCGTTTTGGGAATGAAGAAATCTTCAAATCCCTCTGACATCATTAGACCATCATCTGGCCGGTCATCTGTCAGTGACAGGAATCTTAAATCACGTTGGAACAAACGGAGTTTTACTGGAAGTCTTCCAATTTCGCAATGAGTAGAAAATTAGGATTTGCAAAAGGAAGACGATATGTGGACGTATTTCCACAGCCCAGTTTTCTCAGATGTTTTAGAGAGGACAGGTCCCGTCTCATAAATCATTTTTATCTATAATCCCACCAACTAAGGGATTTGAATATTATCTTCTCTAACTTCAATGTCAATGCAAAAAAAAGAAAAAAAAAGTTAATTTTGTATTAAATACTGTCTCAGTACGTTATTTATCGTGTCGAAAGTTCAGAATTGACCCCCCCCCCAAAAAAAAAAAAAAAAAAAAAAAAAACGATGTCCATTAGATATCCTTAGAAATATTACAAGCCAGATGACTGCTTTCAGCAACATTTCAGTGTTATGCTATCAGCAACATTTCAGTGTTACTGACGGCACATATTGCACATATATTTTCTCATATTTGACCATATTATTATCGGTGTAATCCACTATACTTTCTATCAAATGTTAACATTTTCTCAGCACCTATTCAATCTTGCTAGAGCTTTATTAAAACTTATTTACTTATCAACCACATTTTTTTAATGGATGTTGACACTGTTTTTTATGTGTATATTTCCATATAGTAAGAATTTTAGTTGTTATAAAAGAGTAGAGTACTTTAAATCAATCAAAACTTTTTAAAAATGGAGACCATTAGGTTAAAGTGTTTTATAATACCTTATCAGCCAAAGATCGAACCCGGCATGCCGTCAAATGATCTTACCCTATATATCCCAATTTATATTCAATTACATACTATTCCTAAGAGGTTATATTTTCCCCCTGCCTTTAGCATGAATTTTTCAGTACGAGTTCAAACGTTTTCGTACTTCTCAAAAAGTATCCTTGGTGTCTTTTCTGGCTCTCATAGACCTATTGTGCCACTGTTGACCACATCTATGATTGACACATAGTGACTAAGCCATGAAAACTTACACAGACAAGCACATGCAGTTGCAGAACAAACAAATGTTTCTTTACACTACTACCACTGAAAGAGAGAGAGAGAGAGAGAGAGAGAGAGAGAGAGAGAGAGAGAGAGAGAGAGAGATAAAATTGCTAATTAGAAAGAGGAAAGCTGTGACTGAGTAATTACAGCCTCTCTATGCCACTAACTGGCGTAAAACAACAGTTCCGTTCCATTCATAGAGTCTCTCTCTCTCTCTCTCTCTCTCTCTCTCTCTCTCTCTCTCTCTCTCTCTCTCTCTCTGGGAGATAAAGGCTTTCTAAGAATTTAATTTTGTGTGTTTTTGTTTGTTTGACATCGCATTGAAAAGTTCTTGGCATTTCCCAGATCATAATTTGCTTTTTAAGCATAGGGAGACCATCCCCCGTATATGATAAAGAACACAAACACACAAATATATATGTATATATATATATATATATATATATATATATATATATATATATATATATATATATATATATCATGTCACGCTAAGGGAAGGGGAAATAGTCATACCCGGGTGAGAGGGAGTACCCTAAGCGACACACACAAACTTCTCTCTCTCTCTCTCTCTCTCTCTCTCTCTCTCTCTCTCTCTCTCGGGGGGGGGGGAGTTTTATTGCTATCGCGCATGTGCACTTGTTTTTTATAGATAAAAACAGCTATTATGTCTTTTATTGTAAGAGATTAATCACACTTTAGTGTAATTCAAACCAAAAGGCGCTGTCGTAATTATAGTGATAAGCTACGCTATCATATTTCTAACGATATATTATATGAATAAGTTAACTTTCCCGGAATTTTGCCTACTTTGGCATACGTTATTATTTTGTGAATAATAAAACAACCAGGTTTTGAATTATTTTTAATGGCTTAATGATTTATCTATATATCAGTTTAAAGTTATTACAATTGAAATAGTTTTAGCCAGTGAATATAGTCACACAAATATGCCTACTTGTAATTTCTGTTTTGGTCCCTGCCTGTGGTAATTCAGGGGGGGGGGTGTAATTTTGCGATCGCTTTCACAAGCTTATTTATCAAGATAAAATCATCTACTTCTTCATTTAGTGTATAGAATTAAATGAAGTTGATTGTATATTGTAAAAATTGCGCTATCGTGATTTTAACGATATGATATGATAGTTATAAGTTAGACATAACCGAAGTTTTACCTACCTCCAGGGCAACGGCACGTCTCTTTGGAACCGTCCTTAGAATCGTAAAATATAATATGCTCTGACATGACAAACGTCACCTTAAGTTCCCAAAGTTTTCAAACACAGTTTGGTCGCTCGTCAAGCTTTTCAAAGTCGTCTCACCTGGCTAGAAATAGCGTAATATACGAACATCCTGTCACAGGGTGTTTAACCCCCCCCCCCCCTCCAAAAAAAAAAGAAAAAAAAAAGAAAGGTCTTACAGAGGCAGTTTAAGACCTGCTGCAGGTTTATCAGTTATTCTGGACCCTGTGCAGTGAGGTTCAACTACCGCCCTAACACTCATAGGACAATTTTACGCTTTAGTGCATTTCTATATTTTGGGGGAATATTTAAAAAAATAAGTTTCGAGTATATCAAGGGCTTCCCTCAGTCGTCTACAGGGTTGTGACTACCTCGAAATTTCTGTTTACAGAAAGTATCCTAGAATGAAAAAAAAAAATAGATTGTTTGAAACACTTAGTTAAAAGTATTTTTGTTGGTAGCCTATAGGGAAGGAATGAACGTCTAAACATAATAGATATACCTTTGGAAGAGGTAAATGTGGTTCTCTGAATTTGTATCAAAGGCCTTTTGACAGGAAAGTTGTTTATAAAATAAACAGAGAATGTCTGCAAATGGTAGTTGAATAGTAGAGACATATTAAGTCACTTTGGTTATTACTGATAATCCCCGACAAATTGATTCTCTACCATTGATGTCCAATATTAAGCCTTGACCTGGTCGAGAAAAACTGACCTGCCTAATTATTCACTTGCATTGTGTTTGAGAACAATTGCCTTTCTCGTCAATTAGAATAGTCTATTCCATTATACGCGAGACATTGTCTGAGATTCATCTTTTAAGTTTGACCTTTTGGGCTTTGTGAGTATTATGGCTGTATGTAAAGCTTGTTTCCTCGATGTTCATTAATTAAGGAGATTCCCTTTCATTTGAGTACTCTACTTAACTAAACACGTTCTTTTCCATTATCTATTCAGCTCGACTCCGAATGTAGGGTTTATAGAATTAAAGATAACACTTTAGATGTAATAGTGTTTTTTATTTCTAGGATGTAACCTGTAACAACAACTTATGCTTGTGAATTAAATCTTCTCCTTAAGGGCCACCTCGGCGTCCTTGTAATTATCATTCTGTTACCTTAGTGTGAAAAATTCACAGATTAATCTTTTAACTCATCGTTTGATTTCCTCATTCTGCCTCACCATGTTATCTTTTAAAATTACTTGAGATTTTCATATTTTTACTAAATCCTCGTAACAAAATTAATATATGTTGTATCACAACGTTTTCATAAGAGATGATTTATATCATGGTTTGTATTATTAGCATTTTGAAGTGTTGAAAAGAACAAAAACAGTGTATCGTGATTCCTATGCTAAACTGTATCAAAAGTAGCTTTCTTGGTTAACAATCGTAGGCATGGTCAACTTTTCTCCAGGAGTAGATTTGATTGTGTGTGTGTGTGTGTGTGTGTGTGTGTGTGTGTGTGTGTGTATGTGTGCGTGTGTATGTGTATGTGTGTCTCACCAAAAATCACTTATATTAGATTAGTGTACGCCCGCTAACATTTTTTATTTGAATATTAAATCCTTTTTACATCAGCTTTAATCCTGTTTTAATATATTTTTGTCTCTAAAGGCTGCTATATATGGCCGTGTACTTTTATGCTTACTGCAGACTTTGGTTTTTCTTGGATTCTCCAACTAAAAATTCATTTGGTTTTTCTTGGATTTATGTGAATATGGAAGATAAGAAAAGGCCATGTGTCCCTCGTCAGTAAAGTACCTGAAATTTATTTGCTGCCATATTTTACCTTCGATTGTTTTCATTGTTCAGGAAAATTGTGTTATATTTTTCAGTGGTCGTAGTTTAAGGAGGTGAACCAACCTTGAATTTATTCTGAATTCATCAAGGCTCTTATTAAGTACATAAAATGTTAATGGCCTTGAGCAGAATCTAATTGATGAAAACATCTATTGAAACAAGGCACTCTAGGTTTTTATTTAAGATATGTTATTAATTGTTGATAAACGCAGTTATTTCAAATAATTTCCATTTTGTTCAAGTTTATTCTATTAACTAGCTTTTATTTGTAGTGTGCCTTTTTTTCTATTAACTAGCTTTTACTTGTAGTGTGTGTGTGTGTTTTTTTTTCCTCTAGCATCTGTATATTTCCATTATTTTTCATTAGGAGGTTCTTAGATAAAATGTTGAAACAAGTAATTTTTGAAGCAATTTCAGTGAACTATTTCTTATATTGTAAATACGTCTGTGAAATTTCTTATCTGTAGATTACATTGAGAACCTTCGTAAATAACATTTGGAGTTATTTTAGATTCAGAAGCAAATAACATATAACTCTCTCTCTCTCTCTCTCTCTCTCTCTCTCTCTCTCTCTCTCTCTCTCTCTCTCTCTCTCTCTCTCTCTCTCGTATGAAGGAAAATACGCACAAATCTTTATAGAGTGCAATAAAATACCCAATAACACATGATATGCACTAAAAACATATCCCCATTTTTAGTGAACAGATGACACAGATACGCTAAATCAGTGCATATTATAATTGGATCACAGGGGAATTCGTACCCGTAATGAACACAGAGGAATAGGAATCCTCTTCCAATGAGGACGATCGCAAGTAATTACTGAGGAATTTGAGACTCCCGACTAAAGCAGGTCATAAGAAATTGCGGAGAAATGAGAAACTCTTGATTGACAATAGATTACAGGCTAAATTTTGCTTTATCATGAAGTGCGAACAAGGGCATGAAAATAAAAGAATTGTCTAATTTGACAAAATTTTGAGACGGTGGGTGAATATGATTACAATTATTATATATCGCATCATGGGAAAAAAAGCAGCTGCTCTAAATCACACACCGAAAGGATAACCATTAATAAATTAGCATTGGTAATATTAGGTAAATGTGATTATTTACAACAACAACCATGCTAGTAGAATTGTGTGTTATTATAAGGTGTTAGATTAAAATACCACGAACTGTGAATAATAATTGCTACAAGAAAGAGTCAAATAAATATGCTGAATAGAAATGAAAATTTGCTAAAGAGGGTTCATCTTACTTCACCTTATACATGCTATATACATGGACTCCTGTAAACACAAAATAGATTTTCATGCGAGCTCGTGATTTGCTCTGTTCATCATCCTACATTTTATCAATGAACATTGTTCACATTCCTGATCCTTTGATTGATACTATTAGAGTAAAGAGGGATAAATTATATAAATTTTATAGATAAAATTAAGTTATCAGATTGATAAGTCTTCTAGATTTATTAGTTTCGATATGGTATCATTATTCACAAAAGTTACTTAGTAATATGTTAGGATATTTGTTTGATACAGATAGTGGACAGATTTGACTAGTTTAGAAACATATTAAACACTTCCTTTGATAGATTAGATAAAGCGTTTTTATCAATAGATTTTGCAATGAAGGTAGAAAATATTTGAATTACCGGATACATAGTATTAATGATTTATTTGAATTCAGTTTATGCAGAAAGCCCACCAATTCTTTCGAATGACAGTTGTAATAATAATGATAACGATGAAAAGTATAATAACTTCTTGGCCCTTGATACCATGGTTCTTCATTTTAAAACAAAAAGTTTTATTATGTTTAGATGAATCATATTTGTATATATTTGCCTGTTTCTGATTTTGATAAAAAATATGTTAAAAATGGTCTTATTTTTCATGAATCTCCCATGCCGTTCTATAACTAGAAATGACAATGCCAATGTTCGAGTACACAAAAAGACTGCCTCATAATATGGCTGATTTTCCAGTCTCTCTCTCTCTCTCTCTCTCTCTCTCTCTCTCTCTCTCTCTCTCTCTCTCTCTCTCTCTGTTGTAATTAAGTAACAGCACCTTCGTAAGCTACTTGTTTTCCGAGCACTGCGTATTTCATCTTGCACGGGCATTAGTTTAAAGTGAATTCAAAAGCAGCAACGGGGATTTATAAGTAAATGAGTTCCTTTTCTGGAAATAAGAACATCAATGCAAATCCCTCCCATAACCTATTGTGGTGGTGCCTCCCTCCTTTATAATCCTGTCCATAGTCTGTCGAGATGAGCTTCCTTCCCTCTGATGTCCTGAAATTCCAGGATTATCTACGAATATAACGGTGAGATGGGTGAAAAAGTCACATTATTGAGCGAACAAAGCCTTAATGCAGTCATGTCTCTTCAAAGGAAAGAAGAGGATAGGTGGAATGTAGGAGTGAATAGAAATATTAAATGAGACGCAGGAGCCAAGCTAAGGTCAACAACAATGGCGAAAGAACGGTTGATCATTCTTATCTTATGATGCTGAAATAATCCACTAATATAGTGATATCTTTATGCTTATTCTCTCGTCCCCTGGCTTTAATCACACGTCTAAATAGATAGTGGTGTATATATGCATATATGTATATATGTATGCGTATACTGTATACAGATGAGGGTGTTTTTATCTCATAATCATAAAACTCTGGCAAAGTTTCTAAAAAGCCATTGATTTGATGGTGCTTTACATATTCATCCACCAACGACGAATGTGGCTTATCATTATAAAAGAACCTTTTTTTAGTTTACGAGTGTCCATCTTACACTCCACAACTGCCAATTTCCCTAATTTATCTTGACCTTTCTCTAAATCAGCTTAAGCTTAGGATACTGCATCCACAAACTAAGTTTTTAATTCTTCTGCCTGAACTGCAGCCTCAGTCATTAACGAACAAGGCCTACGTGAATTCCTAGAAATCTTATGATACTCCTTATTGGAACTATTAGGCTTGATTCTACTTCGCTTTCTTAAGAAGGACCAATATTCGAGATAATCTATTGGTTTGCTCAACCATTGAATTAGTTTGGGCTTAAAACTCCTCTCCCAGAACTAAGCTAATGCGATTATAAATAGCAATAATTGAATCTAGTTCTACTTTGAGATATGATAACTGCATTGGCCAAAGCTCTATCCTACCTACTGGCTGCGTTAGCAAACTTTTCTAAATATAAAATTTTGCAACTATTCCCTTTAAAGTCAATGTCCGATGCCTAACGGGTCTACCTTCCCTACTTCATACACACACTGAGCTGAGAAGCAACTTTATAAGTAAGTTATACACTGAATACCGATATATATATATATATATATATATATATATATATATATATATATATATATATATATATATATATATATATATATATATGTATATATATATATATATATATATATATATATATATATATAATATACTGTATATATATAATATATAGATATATATATATATAATATATACATATATATATATATATATATATATATATATATATATATATATATATATATATATATATATATATATATATATATATATATACAATCGAAATAATTGAATTATAAAATTCGACTACAATGATACAAGTGACAGATTCTTTGCCTTTTCTGGCGATTGCCAAGAATCTACGAGGTACATAGTCTGTCAATAGCTGTAACAAAATAACGATACAGTCTACCTTGAATCCGCAGCTAACCGTTAGAGAGATTTTGGCCCTTTGACTGGCCAGACCTTACTACATTAGATCCTTCTCTCAGGTTACGGGTCATTTTCCCTTTCCTTACACATACACCGAATAGTCTGATCTATTCATTACATATTCTCCTCTGTCTCCATACACCCGACGACATATATTAGCTAACAATTCTTCTTTGCTCAATTGTTCAATGGCTACTTACCTCTTGGTAAGGGTAAAATTGACTATAGCTATGGTATACAGCTCTTTAGGAAAAGGACACTCCAAAATTAAACCATTGTTCTCTAGTTTTGCGTAGTGCCATAGCCTCTGTACCATGGTCTTCCACTGTCATGGGGTTGAGTTTTCTTGCTTGAGGGTACGCTTGGGCACACCATTCTCTTCCCTTGTGTTTTTTTAAACTTTTTATAGTTTATATATTTATTTTAATGTTACTGTTCTTAAAGTCTTTTATTTATTTCCTCTTTTCCTCTCCTTGCTGGTCTGTTGTTGGAGTCCTTGGGCTTATAGCATCCTGCTTTTCCAACTAGGGATGTAGTTTAGCAAGTCATAATAATAAAAGTAAAAATACAATCGTAGTTACTGTTATGCAAAATCCACTCTGAAGCACATTATCTGAAACATCATGTATTTCGTTTTTCATTTTCTATTTGATAAATATATTATTGTGTTTTTTACGTTATTTTATTTTGATAAGCGATCATTGTGTATAGCTTGTGTGCTTTGCAACCGTGTACAGTGCTTTTGCTTGTATATCCTCTAAGGATTATATACTTTACTGGATAGTTTGAATATTAGAAACTGTTTTGCCTTTTAAGAAAATTAACTTTGGTTTCAAATACTAACGATAAGGGAAAATAGATTTAAAGTCTTCATTTATCTAATGCACTCCCTTTTTAGTGTTGCTAATTTAGATTTTAATTTTTACCCCATAAAAGAGTAATTATAATCATGAAGAACGTGTGGGACCATTACAGATTTCAAAGTCACTTTTTTATATCTTAGTAGCATTTCTTGTTATTCTTCCCATACACAGAGTGCAATTTCTCTTGCTATTCTTCTCATGCACAGAGTGCAGTTTCTCTTGCTATACTTCCCATGCACAAAGAGTGCAATTTCTCTTGCTATTTTTCCCATACACAGGAGTGCATTTCTCTTGCTATTCTTCCCATACACAAAGAGTGCAATTTCTCTTGCTATTCTTCCCATACACAAAGAGTGCCATTTCTCTTGTTATTCTTCCCATACATAGAGTGCAATTTCTCTTTCTATTCTTCCCATTCACAAAGAGTGCCATTTCTTTTGTAATTTTTCCCTTGCACAAAGGGTGCCATTTCTGTTATTATTCTTCCCATGCACAAAGAGTGTAATTTCCATTGTTATTCTTCCCAAACAAAATGAATGTCCTTTCTCTCGTCAAAAACTTTGGGAGTCGCTGTTCATGTCATGCTAGAACTTATGTCCATTCTTCATATTTTGAAAGAGTTGCTTATTCATACGCAGAAAGTTGAAGCGGCCATTATTTTCTGCTCTTTTTCGTTTGTATCTCCTTTGATATTTTATTATTGTGTGACTTTCTTAATTAGACTTAGAATCCCATGTTTACCATAAACTTTCGTGTCTTGACTGTAGTATTGTGAAGTGTTTGCTCATATCAAATGGACTGAGGAAACCCTTTATATTGAAACTGTCTGAGGGAAAATAGTTCAATATTTGAGATGCTAATTTCATTGATGACGATGAGAATAATTATTTCATAAACCTCACTAACTTTTCTTGTTGAGTTTTGGATAAAAGAGTGAAAATTTTTATTTCATAAGTATGTTATATTTTTATAGTTCCTTTGACATTATTGTATTAATTAGCAATAGTTGCTTTCATATATTTCTCGTTAGATGTGTAGGAATTTGTATGATTATTCTCTGAGAACACTTCACATTATCCATGACTATTTCCTAGATTGGGCTTTCATACGAAATTAATTAAATTCTTAACAAAGAACCAGAGAACCAGGAATGGAACATGATTCAGAAATCTACCATAGTTTCGGCACCTTTTCCTTTAGGAACCATTCATGCGATAAAAACTGAACGTTTAATTGAAATCAGTTCCAAACATGCATGTGTTTGTGCGTAGGACATGCCGATAATCAATAATAAGGCAATTATTAAAAGAAGCTACTCAGAATTTTTTTTTAATATTTTAATGTTATCTGTGGAATGTCGGAGGAATTGTGTAGAGATAAACATTATATGAACTCAGTTTGTATGCCTGTCTAAGTAATAATATGGTAATTGCTTAGTTCCCTCTCACTCATGAAAAACCATTTAAATATTTTACATTGTATAATTCACCCTTTACCAAGGGTAGCATTATAGAACTATTTTGATCTCTAGAAGATTTGTTTAAATGTTTTTCTTTAAATGATTATTAACTTTTATTTTCATCCCATTGATGCTTCTAAAAGCTGTTATCAATGTTTTCTTCCGAAGTTAAAACCTAATAATAAGTTTTGAATTATGCTTGTTAGGTTCTCGTTAAGGTTGCTTCTCACCTCTAATTCCTAGGGAAATGAGTCAAGGGAGATTTTATATTTAGTTGCAAGTGGAGATCTCTTCAATTACAGGGGTGTGATGTCAACAAATAGGGGACTCTTGCAAACAAGGGGAGAATAAATATATTTTGTTAAAGTATCTTTGGCGATAAGGCCGAGGATTGTACTGTAATTGGAAGGGATGTAGTGTAGGAAGTGAACTGTATGATAAGGAAATGAAATATGCGTGGTTGGAAAATTATGAAATTACAGTTTAAGTGAGATGTGCCTACGTTCTAGGTGTGTTTGTATTCAAGGAAGCAGTGAAAGGTTTAAGTTCAAACCGTGAGATTATACATTTTAACTGCAGTTCTAATGCTTACCTCAGGGATTCTATCATAGAAAACTTCCGCTCGCCAACATATATACTGTGATATTTCTAAATCTAAATGTCAAATGATATATATGAATGTTTTATTCAACTGACCTAAAATGAGATACTCGCATCAGCTTCGAGCAGGACTTGAAATGGTTACAATGATATATTCGAAATAAAAAGCAACGCCACGAGAAAAAATAGTCAATTATAGAGCACTTGTGACTGCCATGCATGAAAAAAAAAAAAAAAAAAAAAAAAAACATGCACATGACAACAAAAAGATTCAATAACCTAAGATACTAATTATTGTGTTTTTAAAATATGTGAAACCATTTTATGAAATCAGTTTGCTTATAAAATCTATCAGATGTCTGTTTTACTGATAAATACTCTTAATGACTTATTAGAGTATTTATCAGTAAATATGTGGTCACAAAATATTCTCTATCAAATATTTCCTTGATTTTAAGGACTCTAATGGTTTTATTAGAGCAGTTATTGGCAAACATATTTTACAAAATATAATTGAACAAATATCTATTTACTGATAGATTCTCCAATGAAGTCATCATGAAATTTATCAGGAAACGGCTATTTAACAAAGAACATTTTACAAGGTTTTTATAAATTTATTTTCGCTAATTTTATGAACAATAATTAGTGTCTTATGTGACTGATGAAAAGAGACTTCAGATTTGTACTTATACACGGTTATTAGTTTTTTGGTACATGATATATTCATAAGAAATATGAAATAGTCCTCACACATTTTAATATGGCTTTTGATTATACAGTATCAAAGAACTAGAGAAGTAGCTCTTCGAAGATTTGAATGTTCAATATTCATGGTGTTTTGTCTTGTAACTCACTTTATTTTTCGTCTTGTAACTACACTTTATTTTTACTTTACGAACTTCTCATTTTGTTTAGATTTTAACCTATCTTCCATTATTCCAGTACCTTCAAACATTGCTTGACGCCTTTGTAACGCCATAGTTGAATCTTGCATATTTCTCTGAAGCATCTTCAATATCTCTAACCCTCTCTTGTTTTCATCCATCTCCTCTTCAATTTCTCGTGGAACTCGATTATTCTCTTTCGTTTATCACCTTCTGAATCCTTCCTTTCCAAATAACCCGCAATCCATTGCCGACAACGTTTCAGCCAGGTCATGATCTGATATACCGTCGAGTTAATTGTCTTCTCGCTATTATGTGTATGACCTTATCTTGCATCGAGTGTATAGTAACACGTAATTGAATTAATTGTTTTCTTAGCTTCATTGGTTATGCCTTTTTCAAAGGAAATATGTGTAAATTTATATATATATATATATATATATATATATATATATATATATATATATATATATATATATATATATATATATATATATATATATATATATATATATATATATATATATATATATATATATATATATAAATTTATATGTATATATGTGTGTGTATGTGTGTGTTTGCGTTTATGTGTGCGTGTGTGCTAGCGCTTGGGTATCTATAGAAATATGTTTCTTTTCTTTAAACTACACATTTCCTCTTACAATGGGTACTCCAGAGTTTCCTCATGTTTTGTTATAAAGAATTACCTGGGTGATAGCCTAACTCCCAAACATTATGTTATACCAATATTTTTTTTTTTTTTTTTTTTTTTAATCGTAAAATTGTTCGACCCTGGACATTCGAATTAAATTTCTTATGATGAAGCGAGTACTACATAGCTGTTATGGTTTATCGCGATGTCATTTTATTTATTTAGTTACATGTATGTGTTTGAAGTCAAAATACAATAACTGTATGCTAACTTTCGAACAAGCCACGGTGACATTTTTAAAGTAAATAATATTTACTGGATGAGCAATGAAATTATATGCCATGCTCTGTTAAAAGGAATCAGATAGTTCATATACATGTGTCCATGTTCTGGGTTTGGTTTTAAAAGTAAAATATATTTACTGGGTAAGCAATGAAATTATATTCCATGCTCTTTTAAGAGGAATCAGATAGTTCATATACATGTGTCCATGTTCTGGGTTTGGTTTTAAAAGTAAAATATATTTACTGGGTAAGCAATGAAATTATATTCCATGCTCTGTTAAAAGGAATCAGATAGTTCATATACATGTGTCCATGTTCTGGGTTTGGTTTTAAAAGTAAAATATATTTACTGGGTAAGCAATGAAATTATATTCCATGCTCTTTTAAGAGGAATCAGATAGTTCATATACATGTGTCCATGTTCTGGGTTTGGTTTTAAAAGTAAAATATATTTACTGGGTAAGCAATGAAATTATATTCCATGCTCTTTTAAGAGGAATCAGATAGTTCATATACATGTGTCCATGTTCTGGGTTTGGTTTTAAAAGTAAAATATATTTACTGGGTAAGCAATGAAATTATATTCCATGCTCTTTTAAGAGGAATCAGATAGTTCATATACATGTGTCCATGTTCTGGGTTTGGTTTTAAAAGTAAAATATATTTACTGGGTAAGCAATGAAATTATATTCCATGCTCTTTTAAGAGGAATCAGATAGTTCATATACATGTGTCCATGTTCTGGGTTTGGTTTTAAAAGTAAAATATATTTACTGGGTAAGCAATGAAATTATATTCCATGCTCTTTTAAGAGGAATCAGATAGTTCATATACATGTGTCCATGTTCTGGGTTTGGTTTTAAAAGTAAAATATATTTACTGGGTAAGCAATGAAATTATATTCCATGCTCTTTTAAGAGGAATCAGATAGTTCATATACATGTGTCCATGTTCTGGGTTTGGTTTTAAAAGTAAAATATATTTACTGGGTAAGCAATGAAATTATATTCCATGCTCTTTTAAGAGGAATCAGATAGTTCATATACATGTGTCCATGTTCTGGGTTTGGTTTTAAAAGTAAAATATATTTACTGGGTAAGCAATGAAATTATATTCCATGCTCTTTTGAGAGGAATCAGATAGTTATCCATATACATGTGTCCATGTTCTGGGTTTGGTTTTAAAAGTAAATTATATTTATTGGGGGAGCAATGAAATTATATTCCATGCTCTTTTAAGAGGAATCAGATAATTCATATACATGTGTCCATGTTCTGGGTTTGGTTTTAAAAGTAAAATATATTTACTGGGTAAGCAATGAAATTATATTCCATGCTCTTTTAAGAGGAATCAGATAGTTCATATACATGTGTCCATGTTCTGGGTTTGGTTTTAAAAGTAAAATATATTTACTGGGTAAGCAATGAAATTATATTCCATGCTCTTTTAAGAGGAATCAGATAGTTCATATACATGTGTCCATGTTCTGGGTTTGGTTTTAAAAGTAAAATATATTTACTGGGTAAGCAATGAAATTATATTCCATGCTCTTTTAAGAGGAATCAGATAGTTCATATACATGTGTCCATGTTCTGGGTTTGGTTTTAAAAGTAAAATATATTTACTGGGTGTTATGGCCGTATTTACGGCCGTAATTTCAAGGGTTCTTTTTATTCAGAATTTGCGGTCAGTAAAAATGTAACACAGCAACTCGGGAACAAAAGAACAAACACCTCAATAAAAGTTACAATATTTATTTACAAACAAAACAAATATAAGTCATGGTTGGTAATGATAATAAACAAAATTAATGAATGTACAAATAGAGGGAAAACCAACCTTAAGATCTTTAAAAGATCACCTACAACTAAGTTAATCCCTAGGCTAAGAAATAGGAAGATTTTAAATACAACATTTCAGGCAGCTACCTTTCAAAATCACTGGCCAGAAAACTAACCTAACAAACTAAGATAGGTAGAAGGAAGAAAGAGAACATAAGTGGGAAACTTAATATAACTCCTACCTAGCACAAACAAAACTCCTACCTAGCACAAACAAACTAACTTAAACGTTAAACTTAACTTAATAAACAATGAATTATGAAAATAATTATCTTACAAAATACACAAAAGGAATCTTCACAAAAACCTCGGTAGATTGTCCCATCAGGCCATACAAGGTCCAGAAGACCGTACTGCAAACAAGGGCGTGCACACCTACAGGTACTCGGCGATCCACGATCGTCGTAAATAACAATAAAAATATCTCATACCTGTAGTATGCCGCCCTACGTATCTCCACGAGTTCCAAGAACTCACTGACGCTGATGAGCAGGTCAACTAAATCAAGCTGCAATGCCCGAAGGCAATCCAAAATGCCACAGGAACGCCAAGGGTGGTAGCCTCCGAGAATCCGGGACTTCAACGGATCTCGCACGTCGCAAACCGCACCGTTCTCGGTAGAAACGGGCCAACTCGTTCGCAAATCCTCCGACGAACGAGGGAAGGGACGTGGCTGATGAATGTCGCGGGTGACAAACACCAGCGACCACACACAAAGTAGCGAAGAAAGTGCTTCAAAAACTCCAAAGATCACCAAGTGGCAGAGCGTCAGACTGTGAGTAGGAACTCGAACTAACTCTGTCACTTATCACCACCATCCGATCAAGCCTTTCACTCGAGTCAACACAGCTCATAGGAGAGAAAAACAGCGATCGTTAATAAGGCACTTCAGTAGTTAGTTCACTAATACCGGGGGAGAAGGTGGTAAACAAAAACAAAACTGAGAAGTCATATGACTCTCTACAGAGTTCATCAAACTAAGAATGACGCTGGCTTATTAATAAACTAAAAAAAAGATCAAAAGGTTGGAAAAGTATTAACAACTTATAATCAAATTATAATGAATTTACTTTAATCTAATACCTTTCTCCCCCTACAAAAAAATTTTTATCAAATAGAGTAAAAATTTTTATACATCCTAAAGAATCAATTAAATCTAAAGATAAAATAAATCTCAAAAGTAAAGATAACCTTAATATAAACATGCATAGGATTATATAATACAGTACACACAATGGTGCATTACACATCCTGAAACAAAAAGGTCAGCATTAAATATAACTCAAACATACAAAGATATAAACAGTCTAATTAAACACAGAACCTGAAAAAAAACCTAAAGCCAAGAGCAAAATGTATTAAATCACAGAAAATGATAAAGTTCCGAAATTCCGAAAGTCCTTTCTAAAACTTAAATGGCACAAAGAGCTATCTATCTGCTAATAAGAAACTAAGACTAATATAGAACAGAATATTTCTTACAGCTAATACTTAAACTAAAAATAACACTGGCAAAAAAAAAAAAATATCGCATAAATAAACGAAGCAACGGAACGATGTCGGAATAAACCATAAAGTTAGCACTTGCTTTCACTCTAAATGAACACAAAGAGGAACGAGCAGGGCGAAAGAGGCAGGGAAAGACCAAAAAAAAAAAAAAAACACTTTACATCCTAGACAAAGTGTCTGGGATCTTATTATCAGTTCCTTTAATATGCTTAATTACCAAGTTGAGCTCTTGCAGTTGCAAGGCCCAGCGTAAAATTCTTTGGTTAGACCCTTTCATCCGTTCAATAAACACTAACGGATTATGATCCGTCCATACCTCCACTGGAAAAGAAAGATTAGTTAAGTATGGTTTAAAATGAGATATGGTACGGATCAGGGCGAGTGCCTCTTTCTCAATAGTTGAATACTTACGCTCTGCCGTTAACAACTTTTTGCTGTAGTAGGATATTGGGTACACCTCCCTGTCTTCACCCCTTTGAAAGAGAACTCCTCCAATACCTATATCACTAGCGTCAACAGCAATTATAAAGGGAGCTTGAAAATTCGGAGAAACCAAAATAGGTTTAGACATGAGAATAGTCTTGATTCTTATGAATGCTTCTTCACAATCACTAGTCCAAATGAATTTCTTATTTTTTTGTAAAAGATCATTCAGGGGACGGGCAATGTCAGAAAAGTTCCTAACGAACCTTCTATAATATCCCATCATACCCAACACCTTTCGAACTTCTCGGACATTGCACGGTCTCTTTAAATTAGATATAGCCTCGACGTTAGCCTGTTTTGGGGCTATATGACCCAGACCAACCTCATGACCCAGATACACAACTTTAGCCTTACCAAATTCGCATTTAGCGAGGTTAATGACTAAACCCGCAGCACGGAGAGCTTCAAAAACTTTACGTAATCTGAGTAAATGAGTTTTCCAATCATTACTGTGGACAACAAGATCATCAATGTAAATCTCAGTACCTTCTAATCCACAGACCACACGGTTCATTAATCTTTGAAAATTACAAGCAGCATTCCTCATCCCAAAAGGCATGACCTTGCATTCATACAAGCCGAATGGGGTGACAAATGCTGAAATCTCTCTTGCTCGATTGGACAAAGGAACTTGCCAGTAGCCTTTGAGCAAATCCAATTTTGTGATATACTTTGCTGAACCAATGCGGTCTATGCAGTCGTCAATTCTAGGAAGGGGAAAGGAATCATTTTTAGTATGCGTATTAACTTTGCGATAGTCCACACACATCCGATACTGTCCATCGGATTTCTTCACCAATACTATAGGGGAGCTCCGAGGACTAACAGAAGGTTGTATCAAATCATGCTTCAACATATATTCTATTTCCTTATTGACTATATCCATTTTAGTGGGATTTAGTCTATAAGGGCTTTGTTTAATTGGTGAAGCTTCTCCTACTACCACATCATGTTCAATTAAACTAGTCAATCCGGGAGAGTCTCTAACCAAATCTGAAAAAGAAGGAATTAAACCTTCCATTTCCCTTCTTTGATTTAGATCAAGATGCTTCAGATGCTCATCCAACCCATTCAAACATTGCACATTCTTGGATAGAGCATCTGAAGGTACTTGATTAATTATTTCATCAGACCCATCAGGAAGCACCTCTGCCTCCAAAGAAATCGAATCATACCCGGTTTCCAAAGTATCAGATCTACTAGAGACATAAGGTTTCAGTCGGTTAATGTGAAAAATTCGACACTTTCGTTTGGTCCCAGGAGCTTCTATTTCATAATTGAGGTCGGATAACTTCCTCAACACCTTCCAAGGTCCCTTATACCTGGGTTCAAGGAAGTTATCCGAATCAGTACCCAACACCAAAACTAATTCCCCCGGCTCAAACGACCGTGCTCGAGTTTTCTTGTCATAATTACTTTTCATATCAGCTTGAGAGTTAGCTAAATTTTCTCTAGCAAACTTCCAGGCGTTAGAAAGTTTTTCTTTAAGGTTAACAACAAATTCACCCACGTTCGTCTCCTTTATTTGATTGGACTCCAAAATTTCATATAGAATTTCTAAAGGACCACGTATTTTATGTCCAAAGACTAACTCAAAAGGAGCCACGCCCGTGGATGAATTTGGATGACTCCTAAGAGCAAAGAGAGCAAAAGGAAGACCCTTATCCCATTCCTCTCCATGCTCATAGCAAAATCTCCTTAAAATTGATTTAAGAGTCTGATGGAATCTTTCCACCACTCCCTGACTCTCTGGATGGTAAGGAACACTAGTAGTGTGCAGAATGACCAGACCTGCACACTTACTTCGAAATTCCTTACTAGTAAAATTAGTTCCACAATCAGTTTGTATCTTACGAGGGATCCCATACCTCGAAAAGAAAATTACCAACTCGTCAAATACAGCCTTAGATGTGATTTTCTTCATGGGAATGGCTTCGGGAAATCGCGATGCCCGATCCATCACAGTCAGTAAATATATAAAACCTGTTTTAGTTTTAGGCAGGGGACCTACTATATCAACTACTAGCTCACTAAATGGCTCGCCAATAGCTGGTATAGGATATAAAGGTGCTTTTACAATTGTCTGATTAGGTTTACCTACCACTTGGCACACTGGACATTCTTTCACATATTGCTTTACTGACGATTTCATTCCTGGCCACCAAAAACATTTAGCCAACCGACGGAACGTCTTCCAGACACCAAAATGGCCAGAGAATGCATCATCATGAGATATATTTAATATTTGTCTCTGAAAGTGAGAAGGCACCACTATTTGCTCAATACGAGATATTTGGGGATCATTAACAACCAGGGGACGACTCACCCTATATAACAGGCCCTTTTTTACCCAGAATCGAGGCTTTGTCAAGTCAGACGTATCACCCAAATTAAAATTATACTCTCTTTTCTGGGCTTCAATAAAAGCTGTTCGATCCCAATCTGGAATTATATTATCACTACTTACTACATTACTTACTACTGACCCGGGTCTTCCTACATCTACGTCTACCTCTAAACTACTCAAATTTAACTCTTCATCATTATTTAGTAAGTCTGCAGCTCTTGCTGCCGCTCTAGTGGTAACCACCACTGGACACTTATTGACTGACAATATTGGAAATAATTCCTGGCCATCACTATTAACCATATCATTTCCTAATATGCCATCAATACCAGCTATAGGAAGACTCTCATCAACGGCCAACTCGATCTTTCCATAATACCCAGGGAATGACAACATTACCTCTGCTAAAGGAGCCGAAACTATTGTGTTCGGGAAACCTCCCAGAACAATAAAGTTCCCTGAATACTTCACCAAACCCTTCAAACTGCTTTCCAGCACTAACGAACGAGCAGACCCTGTATCTCTCAAGAACTTAACATCAATAATGACAGAATTATATATTACTTTACCAGGCCATATGTATTTATCATACTTCAGTCATTCCTGTGGGTTATTATTTCCATCTCCAGGCGTACAATTACTACCAGTATCACTACTAATTATGGGTAATTTTACGTCAGGAGATGTACTTGGCATTAAAGCCACAGGATTATTTTTTTGAAGATAATTTGTTCTGGCTTGACATTGAGCCTGGAAATGACCGGGTTTCTTACACCAGAAACAAGTCTTCACATTATTGTTTCTTGTTCCAGTACTACCTCCATTGGAAAATACACGAGTACCAGGTTTACCCGTGAATCTTCCATTGTTACTAGCCTGGAAATTATTTTGAACCACTGAATTCTTAGGCTTATTATTATCACCTCTTACTCCTTTATGAAAATTCGCTGACTCTACTACATTATTACTTTTATCTTTGCTGACGAAATTGCCTGAACCTGTTCTATGAGTCAAGACAAATTCGTCAGCCACTTGAGCTGCCTTACCTAAATTAGTGACCTTTACTTCTTCCAAATAAATTCTTAGTTCTTTGGAGCAAGATTTCTTAAACTCCTCCAAAAGCATTAGTTCTCTCAAGGAAGAAAAAGTGACAACTTGACGACTTTTCAACCAGTCGTCAAACTGTTCCTCCTTGAACCTGGCAAATTCTACATACGATAAGGAAGGATGTTTATTAAAATTTCTAAACTTTAATCTGTATGCCTCAGGGACCAAATCATACGCTTTTAAAATTAGTGCCTTTACCTTGTGATAATCCCTGGCTATCCCTTCCTCCAAGGCATTATATACCCTGATTGCCTTGCCTACCAATTTACACTGGATTAGCACCGTCCACATCTCTGGTGGCCAAGACAATCGTGTAGACACCCTCTCAAAGGCCTTGAAGAATTCTGGAACATTTCTTTCATCGAAAATGGGGACCAATTTTAATGCAGCCCCAATATTAAACCTTTCAGGCTGGCTACCTCGTGGGGTACTAAATTGGTTTGGAGCCCCCTGTAACCTAGCCATTTCCAAATTAATGTTGGCCATCTCTATCTCATGCCTCCTCACCCTCTCGTTCTCCGCATGTTCCAATTTCAACAACTCTATCCTTTTACAAATTAAGTCATATTCCTGAATTTCCTTGGAATTAGAATTTACAGGAACAGTAGGAACTGCTGGCCCTAAATTCTCTTCAGACAAGAAAGGGTTTGTGGATATATTTCCCTTTGGCAGCAAATTGGCCGGACCTTCATAAATAACTCCAGTCTGAGGAGGATCATCAAATAACCAAAAACCTGCACCACCACTAATGCCATTATCATCTGCAACTACCCTATCATCATTTCCTAATTCACTACCTCTATCACTAATATTTTCACCAAGTAACCCTTCAGCCTCAGCCAAACCTTGCATGACACAGTTCTTTACCATTATAAGCAATTTCCTCTTTGTATCAGTCCCTTTGAAAGGAATACCCAACCATCTAGCACAACTAACCAGATATTCCTTACCTAATATTGGTAAATGACTAATACAGTCGGCTGACCCTAAGAACTCTGCAGGACTAAACACAAAGTCATCTAAATTAGCCATAGTGATAGGAGGGAAAGGTATTTCCAAAAGAAAAAATAAATACTATAACCCCCACTGAGGAGCATTCCAAAGTCCCAACTACTGTGTACACCCGAGCGCAAATCCTGGCAAGGTCGCCAGATTGTTATGGCCATATTTACGGCCGTAATTTCAAGGGTTCTTTTTATTCAGAATTTGTGGTCAGTAAAAATGTAACACAGCAACTCGGGAACAAAAGAACAAACACCTCAATAAAAGTTACAATATTTATTTACAAACAAAACAAATATAAGTCATGGTTGGTAATGATAATAAACAAAATTAATGAATGTACAAATAGAGGGAAAACCAACCTTAAGATCTTTAAAAGATCACCTACAACTAAGTTAATCCCTAGGCTAAGAAATAGGAAGATTTTAAATACAACATTTCATGCAGCTACCTTTCAAAATCACTGGCCAGAAAACTAACCTAACAAACTAAGATAGGTAGAAGGAAGAAAGAGAACATAAGTGGGAAACTTAATATAACTCCTACCTAGCACAAACAAAACTCCTACCTAGCACAAACAAACTAACTTAAACGTTAAACTTAACTTAATAAACAATGAATTATGAAAATAATTATCTTACAAAATACACAAAAGGAATCTTCACAAAAACCTCGGTAGATTGTCCCATCAGGCCATACAAGGTCCAGAAGACCGTACTGCAAACAAGGGCGTGCACACCTACAGGTACTCGGCGATCCACGATCGTCGTAAATAACAATAAAAATATCTCATACCTGTAGTATGCCGCCCTACGTATCTCCACGAGTTCCAAGAACTCACTGACGCTGATGAGCAGGTCAACTAAATCAAGCTGCAATGCCCGAAGGCAATCCAAAATGCCACAGGAACGCCAAGGGTGGTAGCCTCCGAGAATCCGGGACTTCAACGGATCTCGCACGTCGCAAACCGCACCGTTCTCGGTAGAAACGGGCCAACTCGTTCGCAAATCCTCCGACGAACGAGGGAAGGGACGTGGCTGATGAATGTCGCGGGTGACAAACACCAGCGACCACACACAAAGTAGCGAAGAAAGTGCTTCAAAAACTCCAAAGATCACCAAGTGGCAGAGCGTCAGACTGTGAGTAGGAACTCGAACTAACTCTGTCACTTATCACCACCATCCGATCAAGCCTTTCACTCGAGTCAACACAGCTCATAGGAGAGAAAAACAGCGATCGTTAATAAGGCACTTCAGTAGTTCACTAATACCGGGGGAGAAGGTGGTAAACAAAAACAAAACTGAGAAGTCATATGACTCTCTACAGAGTTCATCAAACTAAGAATGACGCTGGCTTATTAATAAACTAAAAAAAAGATCAAAAGGTTGGAAAAGTATTAACAACTTATAATCAAATTATAATGAATTTACTTTAATCTAATACTGGGTAAGCAATGAAATTATATTCCATGCTCTTTTGAGAGGAATCAGATAGTTATCCATATACATGTGTCCATGTTCTGGGTTTGGTTTTAAAAGTAAATTATATTTACTGGGGGAGCAATGAAATTATATTCCATGCTCTGTTAAGAGGAATCAGATAGTTCATATACATGTGTCCATGTTCTGGGTTTGGTTTTAAAAGTAAATTATATTTTCTGGGTGAGCAATGAAATTGTATTCCATGCTCTGTTAAGAGGAATCAGATAGTTCATATACATGTGTCCATGTTCTGGGTTTGGTTTTAAAAGTAAATTATATTTTCTGGGTGAGCAATGAAATTGTATTCCATGCTCTGTTAAGAGGAATCAGATAGTTCATATACATGTGTCCATGTTCTGGGTTTGGTTTTAAAAGTAAATTATATTTACTGGGGGAGCAATGAAATTGTATTCCATGCTCTGTTAAGAGGAATCAGATAGTTCATATACATGTGTCCATGTTCGGGGTTTGGTTTTAAAAGTAAATTACATTTACTAGGGGAGCAAGGAAATTGTATTCCATGCTCTGTTAAGAGGAATCAGATAGTTCATATACATGTGTCCATGTTCTGGGTTTGGTTTTAAAAGTAAATTACATTTACTGGGGGAGCAAGGAAATTGTATTCCATGCTCTGTTAAGAGGAATCAGATAGTTCATATACATGTGTCCATGTTCTGGGTTTGGTTTTAAAAGTAAATTACATTTACTGGGGGAGCAAGGAAATTGTATTCCATGCTCTGTTAAGAGGAATCAGATAGTTCATATACATGTGTCCATGTTCTGGGTTTGGTTTTAAAAGTAAAGTATATTTACTGGGGGAGCAAGGAAATTGTAATCCATGCTCTGTTAAGAGGAACCAGATAGTTCATATACATGTGTCCATGTTCTGGGTTTGGTTTTAAAAGTAAAGTATATTTACTGGGGGAGCAAGGAAATTGTATTCCATGCTCTGTTAAGAGGAACCAGATAGTTCATATACATGTGTCCATGTTCTGGGTTTGGTTTTAAAAGTAAAGTATATTTACTGGGGGAGCAAGGAAATTGTATTCCATGCTCTGTTAAGAGGAACCTGATAGTTCATATACATGTGTCCATGTTCTGGGTTTGGTTTTAAAAGTAAAGTATATTTACTGGGGGAGCAAGGAAATTGTATTCCATGCTCTGTTAAGAGGAACCAGATAGTTCATATACATGTGTCCATGTTCTGGGTTTGGTTTTAAAAGTAAAGTATATTTACTGGGGGAGCAAGGAAATTGTATTCCATGCTCTGTTAAGAGGAACCAGATAGTTCATATACATGTGTCCATGTTCTGGGTTTGGTTTTAAAAGTAAAGTATATTTACTGGGGGAGCAAGGAAATTGTATTCCATGCTCTGTTAAGAGGAACCAGATAGTTCATATACATGTGTCCATGTTCTGGGTTTGGTTTTAAAAGTAAAGTATATTTACTGGGGGAGCAAGGAAATTGTATTCCATGCTCTGTTAAGAGGAACCAGATAGTTCATATACATGTGTCCATGTTCTGGGTTTGGTTTTAAAAGTAAAGTATATTTACTGGGGGAGCAATGAAATTGTATTCCATGCTCTGTTAAGAGGAATCAGATAGTTCATATACATGTGTCCATGTTCTGGGTTTGGTTTTAAAAGTAAATTATATTTACTGGGTGAGCAATGAAATTATGTTCCATGCTCTGTTAAGAGGAATCAGATATACATGTGTGTGTCCTCTGGGTTTGGATGTTCGTACTCATACTGATTTGTTAATTTATGAATAGATTCGATTGTTCCCTTATGTTTTCATTCATATTTTTTTTTTACTATTACTGTTTTTATCGCTGCTTTATCTTTTTATTTTGAAAATCTGGAAATGTTTATTATTATCATTATAAAAGACCATTCAAGTTCCTTTTGAAGGAGATGGAGTCATTGTAACATAGGCCTTAATTATTTTTTAATATATACTATAGAAAGAATAGGGGAAAATTTATATTAGTTTATTGCTAATGTTAAATAATTTGGTTTATATGAATTAGCAATCAAACCCGGGGAAAGCCTTAATCTAATTTTGTCTGAAGTTTCAGTAAATGTTGAAAATTAAAAAAGGGCACATTAAATAAAGGAATATAAAGCTAAATACTTAGAGTTTCTAATACAAGCAAGCCCAAGACTGAATGAAAGTAGAAATTATAAAACAATTGATATATTTCATGCAAACCAAAATCGACCTTTTTCACTTGAGAATTCAATTCAAATTCATTTCTTTTTAAAAGGTATTATTTTATGTTTAGATAGGCGTGTGTTTTTATGTCTGGGTTTTTTTAGTGATTCGCATAACTCAAAAACTATCCTGGCGAAGCTCACGAAATTGTATGTAATGATTGGCCATGATCCAAGGACAATTTGATTAGATGTTGGGAGTTATTTGTTCTAAAGGTCAATGTCAAGGTCATGAAAAAGTAAAATATATTTTTTTGCTATATCGTCATCAATTATTATCCGATTTGCATGAAACCAGTGCCAAAATGTGCATAATTCAATTGTCTATCTTTTACAACATGATATAGATTTGTTATTTCCTTAGTTTGTGTATTTATTTGTTCGTATGTCTGTTTTTGTGATTGTGATTTACATATCTCAAAAACTGTGACCGAATATAAAATTTGGTGGGATGATTGGCAAATGATCCAAGGTTACGAAAGGGTCAAAAAGTTTTTTTTTTTTTTGGCATTTCGTGGCCAATTTTTACCTTATTTGCATAAAACTGATGCCAAAATGTGCATAATTCAATTGCCTATCATGTGATATATGTGCTTTGGATTAAATACTCACAACATCATCAGTGTTCTTGGTGACAAAAGTGGCGGTGGCAAAAGTATGCGCACTACCGAGTGCCCGTTCTAGTTTGTGTATAATTGTTTTATCATCATTTGTTAGTTATAAAACTTCCAAGCAGTACAGCGTACATAATCACATACTGTGATGTCCTGCGGAAATTATAAAAAGAGATATCATCTCATATCTTTCACTTGCGTCTTTTATGTATTTGATTAATTTGTGTAACATTTTTGCTTTCGTAAAATTCTAGGAGAATAGCATTTTTCTGTTAGTTAAGTAAAAAAATGCATTTATTTCTCGATTTTTTTTATGTAATTTGTTCCTGCACAATTCCCTAAAATAAATCACAATATAAAAGTCAAATGGTTATGTCAAGTTATTTGGTTTTTTAATGCGAAGATTTATTGATATGATTATTCATGTTCAAACATTACTGAAATTTGCCCTTACTGAGGTTACATTGTTATGGTACGGTAGAAGCTTAATTTTTGCCAAGAAACTGTACAACCTAACACTTGTCACATGAAATTTACAAAATCTAATATCAAAAAAATTCAGGCCAGATAAGATTTACTTTTGTGGTACATTTGGAACCCCATATTCAGATCAAGGTCATGGTAATAAACGTAATTTTGACTTTTGTAAGGGAAATGATTTAAAGGGCCATGCAAAAATATGGCACTCAAAGTTGAATTTCGTTATGGAAGGCTAGAATGCATCCTTTATATCCCTAGTTTTCCTGTAACTCACTCCCAAGCTTCTGTTTCACATGCTTGTCCCGTTGTTGTTTAAAAAAAAAAAAAAAAAAAAAAAAAACAACTTTTGCGTTATGTTCTTTTGCACGCGTGTGTGTGCGCGGCTTTAGATGTAGCCGCCATTTCCAAAACTACTGTTTTCTCAAAGCATTCAATACCAGACTCGTTCAAAACACAGAAACAAAACGGAAATTAATACTTTCAACTATGAAATGCATATCTAGCATTTTCGAAACATTTTCAGATATAGTTTTCCTTTCTTTTCTGCCACTTAATTCTAGGTCATAATATATATATATATATATATATATATATATATATATATATATATATATATATATATATGTATATATATATATATATATATATATATATATATATATATATATATATATATATATATATATATAAATTGGTATGTGAAGTTTCGTGAATTGTGGAACATCTAGATCACACCAGATTTTTTTATTTTATTGTGCAACTTTTACCGAAGATAGAATGAATATGTTTAGTTTATAAGATAGATGATACATATATTTTTTGCATTTATCTTACAGTATCCGAATAGATATACTTCAATCGTGCATTTCATCTTTTTTATTACAAGATCAAAATAAAAAAAAAAGCATAGATATTTCGACAAGAACAAATCTAACTTAGAAAGTAATATATCGAGATTATAATATTGATAAAATCATGAATAGAATAGTCATTACAGTATTTGGATGAATAACGTGATATTTTCAGTTGCTTATATCTTTTCGGTTTTTATCAGCATTGATAACATATATGAAACTATAATCTCGTAAAAGCGAATGGAGGCGTAGCTATAGCATTTGACAGATTAATCACCTATCAGTTATATTCAGATTTATTTGAAATATGAACTTTGAAGTTATTTGAGTCTGGTAAATTTACAGATATTTAAAACGATCATCCTTTGAAAAGCTCGATTATTTCAGTCACTGATGGTTTATTTTTACTAGTATTACGTCTATTTAATTTTCAATGTAATTTTTACTGTGACTAAATTTGAGTTCATGTTGCTTTTTCGTGATTGGACTAAGTAGATTTGTTAGATTTTCATAATATTCCTATAACGGAAATACCCTCAATGTCATGACGGTTATACTCTACGGGATTTGAACACCCAAATTACCACAGCGGTAATGAACTAATATTCAATAGGACCATAATTTAGAGGTTTTAAGGTTCTGCATCTTTTTATTACTGTACTATGGAAGTGTGGTGAAGGATTTTAAGGTAATATCCCCTTTGATTATGCATTCCTTTGTTGCAAAGCTTTCGTATAAGGCCAGGGGCTCCAACAGGGAAAATAGCTCAGAGAGGAAAGGAAACAAGGAAAAATAAAATATTTTTAGAATAGTAACAACATTAAAATAGATATTTCCTATATAAAGTATAAAAACTTGAGCAAAACAAGAGGAAGAGAAATAATATAGAATTGTGTGTCCGACTGTACCCTCAAGGAAGAGAACTCTAACCCAAAACAATGGAAGACCATGGTATAGAGGCTATGGCACTACACAAGACAAAAGATCAATGGTTTGATTTTGGAGTGTCATCCTAGAAGAGGGGCTTACCATAGCTAAAGAGTCTCTTCTATCCTTACCAAAAGGAAAGTGGCCACTGAACAATTACAGTGCAGTACTTAACCACTTGAGAGAAGAAGAATTGTTTGGCAATCTCAGAGTTGTCAGGTGTATGAGGACTGAGGAGAATATGTAACGAATGGGCCAGACTATTTGGTATATGTGTAGTTAAAAAAAAAAAACGTACCCAGACAGAAGGATCGAATGTAGTACTGCCTGGCCTGTCAAAGGACCCCATAACTCTCTAGCGGTAGTATGTATGTATGTATGTATGTATGTATGTATATATATATATATATATATATATATATATATATATATATATATATATATATATATATTATGTTTGTATAAGTATATATTTATATCCATGTATGCATACTTTATATATACATATGAATATATACCTATACACATAATTTTATACGTACATGTATTTGTTGTGCATTCATAATATATATATATATATATATATATATATATATATATATATATATATATATATATATATATATATATATATATATATATATATATCAGGACATCTATCACACTTTTATTCCTACTAGAATTTACATATGCGTATAATTTTGTAAGGAAAATTTCGTATAGGATAACGTTATAGCACATTTAAAATTTATCAAGGAACTCTTGAAAGAAAAAAGTTTAATGCAAAGAAAATTGGGAATAAAATAAATATTTGAATTAACAAACACACACAATACACTTGAGCTACATATTTCATATACGTCTGTTGATCCGACTAGCGAAGTTAATCAACCTTGGACGAGGTTTTTTTTGATACTGTGGTATTGCTAGTATAAATAGCAATGCACATCATTGGAAAGTTTATTTAGTGTAAATGGGAAATAAGAGAATCCAATTTTTCGATTCTGGTGAATATTTCATTAAGTAAATCATAGATCTTTTTTATACAAATTATAATATAATTTTTTTTTTTTTTTTTGCAACATACCAAAATTAAATCCAATTATATTTGTTTAAATTAAACCGGCATAAAATCTTTACCCTAGTCTCAAAAATGAGTTTATATAAACTATTAAAAAAAAAGATATTATGATATAAAATCAGTCGGTTTCGTCGAATGACAGTGGTTTGACAAATTCTATTGTGCATTAATTTGATTCCAGTTTGATAAGCCTGTTCGTACCCCCGTTCCTTCCCATACCAAAATACACATTAAAAAGATATAACGAGGTTCCTCTTTCACTGCAAAATTGGTCAGGAGTTTCTTATTTCCTTCCCTGACGCGAGAATGGCATTGCAACACTATTTATTTACTGTTACAGACTGTTGACCAGTACTGATGATTTTTTGTAAGTGGATTTTTTTTTACCCTGGAATATTTGTTGCTTATTCTTTTAAATAAAGATTTTATCACTAAAATGGTTTATATGATATTTGCATCAACAAGACTAGAACGTTTTCATTAAAAAGCTTAAATAAATAATTTTAACTCCGAAATTATCCCCCTTGATCAAAGTGTATTCCTTAAGTAAACCTGACCGTATATTTTGCAAGGACATTCGCCCTTTTCTCTGACCTCACAGATTGGTTAGACACTAATGTTGACTTTGATTGTAGCGTCAAAGTCCGGGAAACTTTCCTGAAATTGAGGATGAAGCTCGTAATAAGTTCTGGTCTTGTTTGATCTCCATCCAAATTTATAGTAACCTTTGTGATTGCCTGGCCTTCGCAACTTCTTGGTATATTGTGATTTAAAATGTCTGCTATTTTTCTCATCTAACTACAAGATGTTTTTTTTGGGCCTCTCTATAGATATGTCCTAATGGAGTTCAATGTTTACTGAGATTGGATTGTTATTTTGTTCGTTATAAAGGTAATTGACTAGTATTGTATGCGAAGCTAATTTTATCATTATGCCATTTTGTGTTTAATTAGTTTGTCTCTTGCTCTGCCTCCAGAACTGCTTTTGTGATAGGATGACTATCTCAAAGTTTGGAAAATAAAAGTAATTTATAGCAATAACATAGTATTCTGCAGTTCGGGATGTAATCTTTTATATGTATGTCTTGTACCTCTCAACAAAGAACGTAACTTTGCACTGTACTGAGGGAAATACCGAGTACCCTTTCAGCATCCTATAGACCATTTTTAACAAACAGCAATCGTACAGAATGAGATGTGAGAAATTTATTTTTGAGAATTTTTAATTTAAGGACTAGAGTTAAATGCTTTTCATCCTCAAATTCTTGCATTTGAAAGAACGAACAAATATACCTTCGTAATAAATAGTGAATAACATCTGTTCACATTTTACATTTTCTCTGATCGTGTTTGCTTCTTTACATTAATGCGTTTTGGATAGGAGGAGGTTTTTAACGAATTTCAACTACTAATTGAGATCATCTTTTATTTTTTCGAAGAGCGAGGTACATCGAAATACGACCGAATTCCTTTTTTCTCAGTTTTAGTTTCAGAAAGGTTTTGAAACTAACACCGTCCATAACAGGACGATGCAAAGTAAGTGATCTTGTTAGGAGACTCGCTTGTTCCCCTTCCCGAAAAACAATAGATTCAATTCATAGTGACAAACGACTAGAGGACCTTGGGTGGAAAGGTTCTATTGGAGTTGAGTTGTGCAGACATTTAGTAATAATAATAAAGTTTTATATAGTGTTTTATTCAACGGTATTACTATGATTTAACAAGTAGATATTAGGCGCATGAAAAGATGTTTCTTCGTTATGACTCCTGTTTACGCACACCGTTTCTGTATACAGATACACACACACACACACATATATATATATACATATATATATATATACATATATATATATATATATATATATATATATATATGTGTGTGTGTGTGTGTGTGTGTGTGTGTATGTATATATGTATATCTTAAGATTGTAATCTATGAGCTTAATATGTCACTATAAAAGCCCTATGAAAGGAAACGAAATAAATCGTCTTATTTTTACCAATACATATTGGGTCTCATCTCGGTAGTTCACAGACGTGGTTTTTACATACCTGGAAAACTTAATTTTACATAAATCTTTAAAGTGTTTGATGGGTTTCGGAAAAGATTATCCGGAATTATTTCTATCCAGCTACAATTCTTGTTTATTCTTGACTGGAGTAGTGGTCCAGCAACACCGACTGCCAGATAAAAGTATTTGGTCTAGACGTCAAATTCTAACCTAATAAAAAATAAAAAACAAGAATATACATATAAGAAATTAAATATAATCAATAATTTCCCAAAGTTTTACAGACATAATCAGCCTCTGAATTTCTTTTCTTATTTTCCAACGTGTATTGGTCGAAATACAGTAATTTATTTGATATGGTTTTTAGTTTACAGGAATGTTTAAGAAACACACACATATACTGTATGTGTGTTTATAAGTTTGGTGCGTGTTTTCACCACTGTTTTTATAGTAAAAGGGAAACTGGAAAATTCCTCTTTTCGCATTCAACGAGGATCTTGGAATGAGATCATTACATTCGGTGCCCTTCCTCCCCCGAGGTAACGCACTTTTGTGCACATCATACCAGGTACTTACTTCAAGTCTTGAATCGAGATCGCTCAATATGATTTAACATATACTAAGCTATGTTCACTTTTTTCGGGAACCAACCCCTGATCATCTTTCCTGTTCCTGCATGTGGTTGTATGTTTGTATTATATAAGGGAATTGGCTTTTGTGTATATATATATATATATATATATATATATATATATATATATATATATATATATATATATATATATATATATACATATATATATATACATATATATATATACATATATATATATATATATATATATATATATATATATATATATATATATATATATATATATATATATATATATATATATATATATGTTTGTGTGTGTATGTATGTGTGTCCGTGTTTGTATATACTTTAGATATATACAGTATACACACAAACTCGACCCGGTGTTCTACTTGAAGAGAAAATACATATGGAAGTAAAAACCAAGAAAAAATTTTGTATAATATTACATATGGAAAGATCAGACGATGATGTTATACAAGAATATAAGACATTATGAATTCTTTGTGAAAGGAATTCTCATTTGTTGACAGTGAACATCGACCCAGGCAGGCTGTAGTGTATCTTCCAGAAAAACATTTAGCGTCCCATTAGAAGTCCTGACGTCTTTTCCTTCATAAGAAACTTTGACACTTAGGTTGATATTAGGAACTATAAGGAGTTGAGGATATTTCATTCGTAAGGAATTAGAAATATGTATATTTGAATAGCTATATTTATGTACATTAATTCCTATGACTATTTATTAGTAAAAGCTATAAGTTAAAAGTAATATATAACCACTCGCCTAAATACACTTGCACAAAAAGAAAAAAAGAAAAATAGAATAAGACTACAATAGATAAAAAGATGTAAAATCGTTTTTAGTTACCCTCTTCCTTAAGAACTAGGCATGCCTGATTTAAGGATTTTTGGTGTACTCCCCATCCAGAAATTGCTCCTCTTAATATGTTTGCTACTAATCCTCTTGGACGATTACCATTTTACTCGTATGTTGAATTAACACATGGGCTGCTGCTTCTTCCAAACCATTTGGAAAAGCATCGAACTTAGTCCCTTGGGTCTTTGTCTATATAATCACTTCGATTTGACTCTTATATATTCTATCACCTTAGCTCCTGTGAGTGTTTTCTTCGATGGAGAAAATAAAAGGGTTTGCTTCCTCTATGAAACATATAACAATGGTCTGATTTTCAAGTTGTATAAAAATCTAAGATACATAACGTAAATCTAACATATATCCATTAAGTTTTTCAGGATAAGTGTAATAATTTTAGGAATGAATAGAATAAAAATAATTCTGCGATCATCATGCAGGATTTTAATAAATAATTAGTTATTGAAAGTTGTTTGAAAACAGCATTAGATGCTTCAACTGGACATGTACGCAGCTCAAGTAACTGATGACATGAAATTTTCAGACTAGGTATCCTATGAATACTCGTTAACCTAGAACCAATCATAATAAATTTTTCCGTTACTGATGACCATTACTAATGTCTGTTTCCTGTTGCCATTAACTAGAAACAACTCCTGATTTAGTCTTAGAAAAGATTTTCAAATGTTTCAATTGGAATCCAAATACCTGTAATGCAAAGAAAATAACTGGGATTTTCTTCCATTAAGAGACTTGTCTGGGATCATAAAATAACTATCACCTGGGAAAAATATATGGTTAATTAAATAGCATGTTTTCTTTGCGCTAAGTGTAATTTATCACAATTTGTGTTAAAATATGTGAAAAGTTTCAGAATTATGCCGCCCGCATTCGACTGGTATCATATTTTGTGTGATATTCTTGAAAATGGGATGTGAGTTTTAATCCCAAAAGCGTTAGATCCTTTTACGGATTAGATGAGAATGTTTTTTTCTCCTTTTATTAGGCCTTACAATTTCCCCCAGTCGAGATGAGTGTATAATTATCTGTCATTAAAAGAAAATTCTTGTTGAACTTTTCAAGATGGCTGTAGACAGGAGAATAAAACTTGATGGATGCGATTGTGATAGTTCGCGAGAAAAACGAAAGCGTTGTTGAAAGATTTCATTTAAGGTGATATCAATGAGAACAATTACTTTGAGTCTCACTTTGATATTGTGTTATTTTAATTATATCTTTCTCATTGACGTTCGGGTGAGGTAAGGGTTGACTAATTTTGATAATGTCAGTTAACACAGAAATATTATGTGGACATTTACTGCAGAGTATTTAATTAAAAAGTGGGCAGATTATTGCAGTGATCCTGGCATTAAAGAATGCTAATAGGTCCTAAAGCAGATCCATAAGTATTATGGCCTTTTTTCAAAGGTGTTTGGAGATGGCAGGCCCAAAAGAGTGGTCGTTGTTGGACTGAGTGATAGAGATAGGGGAACATGGACAATTCTTTCATAGAAATAGGGATATGATCACAAACATGGCTGTTGAGAGAATGGATTACCAGTGGAACTCTAAACTTATATGTATTAGGTATTTTAGCTGTTGTCCTGTTCCATATAAATCGGGTTTTACTTGCTGATTCAAACCATTTTAATGTTTAAATGCTGTAATTCTACAATATTTCAATCTCTAGAAAATGTGAGTCATGGCTGACTAATCTATGTGTTGGGAATGTGGTAGTATGTTGATTGCTGTTTATTGGGACGAGAATCGGGATCCAGAAAATTTATCGATTGCAATTCGTCGATTTGCAATTCAACGACCATTCATTTCAACGATTCAACAGTTCATCGATAAACCAACGAAGAGTCTTAAACACAATGTCTTTCTTCTTTTTAGGAATCAGCAGTTTTACCACTAAGCAATTTAACTTACAACAGTTCATCAATAAACTATACTCAATTTTTTTAATGAGGCGCATTTGCACCGACTCGCAGCGATGCCCTTTTAGTTCGGAAAAGTTTCCGGCTATCTGATTGGTTAAATTATCTGCCCTAACCAATCAGAGAGCAGGAAACTTTTCCGAGCTAAAAGGGCACCGCTGCGAGTCAGTGCAAATCTGCCTCACTAAAAAGAATTGACTATAGCGAAAAGTATATAACACATTTGCCTTTTAAGGAATAAGAAGTTTCACTGTTTTACTTCCTTTTTTAAGAAAATAATAACGGTTTTAGTTTTAGGTTAAAAAAATATCAAAGATGGAACTTCGATTTGTGGAAACTGAAAAAGGTAGATAAAAGCTATATTATCCGGTCATCTCTTCTTAAGAGAGAAGAAAATTAACGAGCTCATGCATTGGGAATGTGAAAAATCCCATAAAACCAAATGTAAAGCTTGAGTGAGTTCATACTGAAACACCATTACAAGACCAATAATTCCGTTGAGGCCTGCAGGTTTTGGGGTTTTGAGGAGCAACTTACCATCCAAATATTTGGAAATTTATCGAATGCATTAAACGGGAACAGACATTAAGCAAAGCAAAGACTGAACAGTACATTTCACGACATGAGCCTCCTTTGAAAAAGCGAAATTACCGTGAATCGGCTAAATGAATAAAAAGAATTGTAATGATTATAATGATAATGACCCTGTCATAGATTACTTGGGAGATTTAGCTCATAATATCTCTTTTCAATAGATTAATAAGTTTATAGGCCTTTTTGTGCTTGTAAATTTCGATAGTAAAACGTTAATAAAGAATTATAATATTTTTTTTCATAATGATATTCATTAAAAAAGATCTTGAACTGTCCATTAATGAATTAGAAGATCGATGAATAGCTAGGCGGCAAATCTTCCGGTTGATGAATTGTTGTCGATGAATTGCAACTCATATTGTCCATCAGGGTCATTATTGTTTTGAGTGATCTGATGGTGGAGGGAGGAACAATGTTTCTCGATAAGGCTGGAATTCCCTGTGAGGCTATGTAGTGCTTGGAACATTGTTGATGGCCTGTATAACACTGATAAGGTTGCCTCTGTTTAAAATTAGTATGCAGAGTCTTGCATTTGCTTTTATGATTCTTTCTTAATTAAGCGAAGAGATAGACTGGTTCATAGATGGCCTGCCGATAAATTAGTGGGTATAAACATACAGGTAATTAAAACAATGTTATTAAATTTCAGGCAATGTACACGGGGGGGGGGGGGAATAGGTTATTAATCGTCAGAATAAGATTATCTGTCTTAGTGTCAAGGTAATATATGATGAGACTAATCTTTTTGTTCCTTGTGGGATGATGTAGGTGATGATAATGGAGAGGATATGCTTATCTTTCTTGTTTCATGTCCATGTCTTTGTGATAAAGCGGAATATTAAATTCAACTTCAGGGCGACGAATTAGGTCCATATCAGGATACCAAGCTTTAAGAGCATACTGTATCTCAATTTCGGCGTACTTGGATTGACCATTGGTAGCGAGGCATGGTAACTTAATGTAACTATTTATGGATGCTGTGCTAGGAGAAACAGTCCTAAGTTTTTAGGTTTTTGTGTATGGTAGTGTCCATGCCTAGGTTAGTTTGAGCTATTAGGACATTCAGGAATGGGAACCTTCATATTACCCAGTATAGAAAGCAGTGTTCTGTATAACTAAAGGCTTCACAAAGATGTTCCACCTCCATTTTGTCCTTTACTCATATGTTTATGACATTAGTACACATTATGTGAAGATAACTCTAGGAAGAGACCCAGAGCAACACCGTTAATGTGAATGAACAGTAATAACTTTGTTGTATGCAAGGAGGTCACACCATAAAAGTTATCAACACCCTCACCCCTCAACAAAAGACAACTTTTTATCTTCGAAACACTGCACATCCGCACGTAGTCATTCCTCTTCTGAACAACCTTCAGGAGGACGCAAGCATCAATACCCCAGAGTGAAGAATAACTGCCATCAACGAATATCAATCAGAGGGGCATGTGCCCACCTAATATAGACCCCTCCCCACCGCTATTTGCCCAGCCATTCCAAGAGATAGCATCAGTGCACCCTTCACATTAAAAACCCCATTTGAGGCAACTGACACAAAGTCAAGCAATTGCAAATATCCTGTGATATCACGTCCTACATTAAAAGCACTACCTCATGACCCAAACACCCTGAATATAACAACCTAGAGTCACTTCAATTATAACAACAACAACAATATTAATAACCTAGCCGTAGCCATTGTTGTCACCGTATCTTAATATCAGGGAAGAAACATCCACGCTCCAATACTACTACTATTTTTACCCTACAGCATCGACAAAACAAAATTCCACCGTAACTACCTACCTGAACTTACATTTTTCTTATTGCCAATAGAAACGACCCCCTTCTTTAGGACCAGCCAGCGTCTTATAATACCCAGATTATCTGAACACGTGAACTGAAATAACGAATATTGGCAATATCTTATCCCCTTTAAGAGCCCAGAGAGGAATATACTGTTTGAAAAATTTGAGTAAACTTAGTACCTATTCTATTCAGCTGAAACAACAGTATTTTATTTTATTAAACCCTTTTTAGTATTAGTTTTTTTTTTTTTTACATTTTTATTACTTGTACTGATTTTAATAATAGGCACGATTTTGGTTTCGCTAAGAGTATGCAAAATATTCATGTATTGCCAGGAAATAGTTTGTAAACATATTTGTAACCTTTTTTTTCAAAATTTTAGATGGTGCATATTAGCAATTTGAAAATTATTAAGCTGTGGGTTCCGAGCTCTACACTTTAACTCAAATATAATTATTAGTCTCTTCAGCCCTTATATTATCCCTCCCGTTGAGTTGATTACAGCCTGCGTTTATGTGGCTTGTTTGGCATATATTCACTTTAGAAATGTTATTACCAGTATTATTAGAGAGTTGAGAGGGAGTAGATGGGTATGCTTGTTATGAATTTATATTCAAAATAACTATAAAGGGCAAATTCTGTAAATGATGGTTGAATACGTATACTGCAGGGAATAGATGTTGTTGGTTGTGTTAGTCATATTTAAAAAGAAAAAAAAAATTTTTAGTCCCAGAGTTTCTAGCTCGATAATTTCCTTCGGAAACGAATTTCCTATTAGTGAATGAACAAGATTGTGGTTTTTATTTATTTTTATTTTGTTATATTGCGCATACCTAGATATACTTTTTATATACTATACGCTTTTTGAAACTGGAACTTTTACAAACACCCACACCAATGTTTATGTGTATATATATACATATATATATATATGTGTGTGTGTATATATATATATATATATATATATATATATATATATATATACATATATATATATGTGTGTGTGTGTATATATATATATATATATATATATATATATATATATATATATATATATATATATATATATATGTGTGTGTGTGTGTATATATATATATATGTGTGTGTATATGTATATATATATATATATATATATATATATATATATATATATATATATATATATATATATATATATATATGCAGATAGATAGATAGATGTTCAACTTTAAGGTAATTTCCCTTACTAGGTAGTGTATCATTTACCATCGGTTCCGTTGAGATAATTTTTTTTTTTTCATTTCGCTAATGTTACGTTACATTCAAAATTAAGAGACATATAAAAGTTAGTCTACTGACGTGTTTGTTGGTTTGTAATGTATTGTATATTTCATGCAGACATTATTTAGAGAAAATAAGTTATTTTTTTTTTTGGGGGGGGGGGGGGGTGGAGTCCAAATCTTTTCATTCCTTTTTTATCCTATTTTTTTACTAAGTTTGTGGTTAATTGACAATGTTTATTTCCTATACGCAACTTTTTTTTAATGTTCATAACCCTATCTTTTCCTTAATTGCAAAATGAAAATAGCATGTATATATATATATGTATATATATATATATATATGTATATATATATATATATATATATATATATATATATATATATATATATGTATGTGTGTGTGTCATCACCTATGCCTATTGACGCATATATATATATATATATATATATATATATATATATATATATATATATATATATATATATAATATATATATATATATATATATATATATAATATATATATATATAATATATATATATATATATATATATATATATATATATATATATATATATATTTATATATATCATGTCCTACGCCTATTGACGCAAGGGGACTCGGTTAGATTTTGCCAGTCGTCTCTATCTTGAGCTTTCAATTCAATACTTCTCTATTTATCATATCCTACTTCGCTGTTCATAGTCCTCAGCCATGTAGGTCTGGGTATTACAGCTCTTCTAGTGCATTGTGGAGCCCATTTGAACGTTTAGTGAACCATCTCCATCTACCTCTCATCAGGATCTGATCCACATATGGCACTCGAGTAATCTCTTATAGTTTAGTTTCTAATCCTGTCCTGCTATTTAACTCCCAATATCCTTCTGAGGGCTTTGTTCTCAAAGCTACTAAATCTATTGGAGATTGTTTCATTGTCATACCATGACTCATGTTCAGAGTAACACCGATCTCACTAAACTGATATATAGTCTGATTTTTATATGTAATTTCAGGCCACAAAGAATGAACAGTGTGAACAGGAGAGGACACATGCATTATTTTAGATATATAAATCTTGCTATATGTAGCTGCGTAATCCTGAGCTTTATTTTAAAAACTTAAGAGTTAACCTTTAAAGTTATTAAAAGCTAAACTACAGATAACCAACATATTTTTAAATAGAAAATGATACAACAAACTAGATGGATAAAATTTCATGATGATAAAATTTTTCATATTGTATTTTCAATACGCTTTAACATATAAACCTTTTTATTCATATTACCCAGTATAGTGAACATCCTTCGAACCGCCAAAAATTTCATCATGAATTAAGAATTGAGCACTACTAAAAATATTTAAAAATATGTCAATAGCCATTATTAAAATATGTTTTCAACCGCTTGATCGCAAATGAACACAACGGGGAATACATCGACATTAGCAGCTTCATACATTTATGCAAAGGGATCGCCAGTGTGTGGACATCTAAAACTTATGTAGAAAGATAGATTTTGTAAAATGGAATAAAACGCTGGGAGGAGATTAATACTTAGAATTAGTTGAAGAGATGATGAGTTATAAAAGAACCAATTAGAAGGAAATCCTTATTTTGAGAGTGCTTAACAGATTGAGGTGAATGACTCAGTGTTAGTAGGAGTTCCATATGCTGCTGGTGAATGTTGTGTTTCTCCCTGTGAAGCCATTCATTTACGAAGAACAGTTTTATATATATATATATATATATATATATATATATATATATATATATATATATATATATATATATATATATATATACACACACACACAAACACCTCAATTTATTGAGTAATTCGGAATACAAGCAAATCAGTATACTAGGATTGAATTTCAAATCGGCATACAACCATTGTCTCTGTCTACAACCAAAACTTTATATCCATATTCTCTTTTCGTGTGAAAATGTATTAGAAAGATTAACATTTAGTGCGCAGAAAACAGCTGTGCGGTACCCATACGCCATCTACAGTGTTCATGTGATTTTTATGCCATTTTGTTATGCCTTTGCTTGCATCCCACCCAGAACCCATTCAGTGTAAAGGTCCTGATCCCACCAGCTCATACCCAGACCTTAACTGTTTCACTCCCTCGGCAGTACTGTACTCCTATTAGCATCCCCTAACTTATGTTGCGAGCATATTTAGCCGTGTTCACTTTTGAAGCTGTAAAAGTAAAGGTAAAGGCGTCTGGTTTCAATTTCAGTATCAACAGAATAGATGCTCATCAAAATGTCAACCAGGCAAGCCCTAACCCCAACTATGGTGCCCAACCACAGCAGTGGCCTCTCCAGCAAACAGCTTAAATTCACGATCCCGGGATGGGATCGATCTACTTCCATGCGAATGCTATGCAAACACGTTGCCACTGTACTAGCCAGGAGGCCTCTTTATAAAGTTGTGATTGATGTTGTTACCATCAAGTTACCAGTATACAATACAAAATCTCATCATTTACCCCTAAGATGGTCAAGAAAGAATGAATGATGATAACCATTTTTGAGAAGTATGACCCTTGGTATGCATTCGGCAGCCCTCCCTAAAATGTACAATCGTCCAACGTCGACAATTTGTATGATTCTCAAGAAAAAAATAAAAAGTCAAGGGAATTGATGCTGTGAAAGGGGTACGTAATTTGACGAAACAACGACCACTTGTTCCAGATAATGTTGAGAACTTGCTTCTCATATGGAGCAATGAGAATGTAGTACTACTGGAGATATGATAACTAAGAACATTATTTTTGAAAAGAAAAATTTTTGGTATGCTTGGTACATCAGCAGACAAAGAAAAGGAACATTCAAAGTAAACTTTAGCTGGTGTGAAAACTTTAAGAGAAGAACAGGCATCTATAGTTGTGTACATCATAGTGAGGCTACGAGATCCGATGCCAAGGCAGCAGAGATATTCATGACCGAATTTAATTAGTTCGTGGAGTCCAAGTTTTAACATGCCGCAGCAAGTGTTTAAATGCAACGAAACCAGTTTTTTTTTTTTTTTTTTTTTTTTTTTTTTTTTTTTTTAAGAAGATGGCCACAAACAACCCTTCCTGGGGTCAGTTGACAAGGATATTGTGTCCTTGGGCAAGACAATGGAGGCCAGGGACAACATCAGCTATCTACTTGATGAACATAGCAAACAGCAAACAACCGAGGAGCTGGCGGGGTGGCAAAAGGTAGTGGAGGAGATTTCATCGGAGGAGAAAGAGTGGCAGAGTGACACCTGTTGCTTAAAATGAAATAAAGGAAAATGTTAAAGATGTTGGAAACACTGCAAAAGAAAAAAAAATGTAGAAACACATCACCAAGATAATGATTGGGCAGAGCGAGCAGCGAATCTTTTTACGGATAAGGCAGGATCTTTTCCAAAATTAAAATTCAATGTAAGAGTAGAAAATGACGACCAGGTATAGAAAGCCATACCTTTGTCTGAGCAAAGGAACAGAAATTGTTTATTTTTCGTATTTCATTGCATTTATACTGTCGAATTGTTGTGTATGTTCATATTGATAGAACGCAGATCAATACTAGCGCCCGTGTTTCCTGTAGCTATATAAATTTTACCTATGATTTCCCATTATGTTCTCTTCAAAGCATATTACAGTGCAAGTTATTAAGAGTAAATATGGTACAATAGAGATGCTTCTACTTTTCTTAAAACCTGATAGCCTTTGTTTCGCCTGAATTCAAAATATTTGTTTATTATTCTTCACTTTTCATCCATGATATTTTTACACATACAAAGAAATGAACTGGATATGAATTACTTCATAAATAGTAAAGTATTTTTTAGACTTTTTTATTTTCAAGATATCAGTTTTGGAGAAATCTTCGAGTAAGAAAAGATAGAATTCATTCGCCATTGCTAAGAACAGACGTCATGTATAGCTGGACAAGAAATAAGTATTATTCGTACAATGATAAGGTACACATTGCTACATCATCCATCTTCAAAATAGATGTATTCCAGTTATTCGATGATTCGAAATTAATTTGGAAAAGAGACCATTAGAACAGCTTATGCAACGAGGGGCTTATTATCTGTGGACCCCAATGGTTTCCAATATAGTTTATATTCGAGGAAACCAAATAGTGTTGTATGTATTCAACCTAGAGTATTGTCAGGATGATGATGGCACACCATAGTATACAGACACACAACTGTGTGTCTGTACACATTTTCATTCGTCAAGCCAAGTCCAAAGGAATAACAAGAAATAAAAGCGTTCTGAAGTATAATTAATAAAAAAGCTAGTTGATAAAGAAGTTTAATATTTTCATTTAAGGTTTTACTAATGTAACCTGAAGTCCCTAAGCGTTGTAGTGTGTTGCCAAACCTTGCAAATTTCTAGTTATGTTTATATGCCTACTTGGCATTTTGAAGTAAGTAGCTGATTTAATTTTACTTATTTTTTAATGAAACCATATTTAAAAAAAAAGAAGAAAAAAAAAACATTGTAATGAGAGGTTGTGATAGCATTGTTCCTACATTGAGGATAGATACATCATACAATGATTTTTTGAAATTCTCTCAAGCAGTACTGGAAAAGTATGTTTATCGGAATAGTTTTTACAAATTTAGTAATGGAGTTTATAAATAGCACAGCGCTGTCGTTAGGATTACTGTAAAACCCAGGGTGTATACATTCACTGTGAAATAAGTCAAAGATGTTGCGTTCTAAATAATCGTATCAAAGAGTCATCACTTATTACTTTCATGAGTGACATGTTGCATTATATAACCTCAAGAACATCAACCACAAAACTTGAAAAATAATAAACTATAGATATACCGAAAGATGTAGGTTCATATCCCTATTTTGTGACGTATATTTGCTGACTTACAAAGAGTTAATTTCAAATACCTAAAGATGTAGGTTCATATCACGATTTTGTAACGTTCATTCGGTGACTGACTATAGTGAAATTGAAATGCCTAAAGATATAGGTTCATGTCACATTTTCATACGTTGAGAAATAATAGTCGACAATGGCACTGGATTGCAAAGTCAGCAAACTTTCACCCAAATTAAGCGGGTACTCTCAATGTTCTTTTCGGGAATCCTATAGTAAAATTTTACTTGTAGTAAGAAACAACTCGGTACGTGTTAAGAAATGTTGTTACGAGATGACTTGCGAAAGCAAAATAGGGTTGTTAATGTCTGGAAATAGCCTAGTTCCCATTTACTTTTTACGCCTTTTGTTGATGTAGACATGCAGTTCATAGAGCCTATGTTTATCCTAGGAGATATTGTAATAAATTGTTTAAAACTTGAATGGAAAAATTATTCTATAGTATGGAAATTATAGAAGTAGGGAAATAACTGATGCGTAGCGTTATCTCTCTCTCTCTCTCTCTCTCTCTCTCTCTCTCTCTCTCTCTCTCTCTCTCTCTCTCTCTCTCTCTCTCTCTCTCTCTCTCTCTCTCTCTGAAAAAAAATATATAATCATACAAAATTGAATCAAACATTTCACTTACTTTACAATGTTCAAACTCGGTAAAGGTTTTGTTTTAACTATATTCTGTTTCCATATTTCATATACCTTTATGAAAGGATATCACTCATTATTTGAATTACATTGTATTTATAAAAGGAGAGTTAATAAATAAGACTTTCTGAACCATAATACCTGCACTTGGCAATTTCCGTGTATATGAACAAGTGAGAAGATTTATTTAAGTAGATAAAGAAACATAAAAGGGAAATTCATACTTAGATAGTATAGGTCCATACAAAATTCCTAGAATAACTTTGACTGTAAAATACACTCAGTGGTTTATCGATTAAAACTGATAGAGAGGAAAGCAGTACGCAACATTTGTCTTGAATCTGTGCTGGGACTATTAGAAAACGGCCATTGAAATATTTTGACTTGTTACTAATAAGCTTTTCTTAAAGATTCTTGGAGAAAATTATCTGTAAGGACTAGTACCAGAACCTCACACCCATCCCCCCTCCTCTTTTTTTCAATATAACATCTTGAAAAATGTAGTAGATATCTCTCCTAAAATAAAGGATGATTTCACGAAAGTTATCCCACTGTTTTTTGCCTGGAATAAGTTGATGCTCAAGTATATAAGGTAATTAAATAAAGCACTAAATGAAATTAAAGCAATATCTATGGGGTCATCTGTTCCAAATATACTTGTAATTTAAGGTCATGTAATGAAATTTGATGCTTTAATACATATAATGCCACAATGTAATCGGTCAAGCTATTAAACTGTGAGTCCATATTCATTGCAGAAATAACAACTTTAGTCTAGTCTTAGACATTACAAGAAGATCAAAGCATAACAAGTTTCCATGTTAAGATACAAAAAAAAAAAAAAAAAAAAAAAAAAGCCATGTAATCACTGAAGAAGTTTATTACTTTTACTTCCATAACTCAGATTGAGCGATTATCGTGTGATTTATACTCCATACTCTGATAATTCTACCCTTTTCTGATGGGCCCTCACCTAAAGATGAAAAACAATGGTATTACCTAAAATAATGATAAATATGAAGGTTCTCCATTGCGCTATATCTGAAAATATAAATGTATGATCTATAGATTGTTATACCTTGCTCGTCTTCATTCAGTTTGATTAGCTGAGTTTCCTCAGGACTTTACACTGTTTGATGAGGGATTAGCACAATTAAGTGTGCAAATAGATGTATTGGTTGATGCAGGCCAGATATTGTGACCCGCGACATTAATAACTCAAGTGCTAATCCATGGATGATATTCTCTGCATTGAAGGGATGTTGTTCTCGCGGGTTCTAGGACAACCGCCCCCGAGACAACTGCCCCCCGAACAGTTGCCCCCCGACAACTGCCCCCAGGACAATTGCCCCCGTAGGACTACTGCCCCCCGGAAAATTGCCCCCCATATTGCCATTAACGTAATTACTTTTTAGTAACAATTTATGAAGATATTCTTCCTAATTACATAATCGGTCATTGAAGAAATAATTGTATCTATTTCCTAAATTTATTACCATTTATGTAGTTATTTCCTAATTAGGTAATCGGTCGTACGAGTTATAGTTTATTTTCGAAAGCTATCGCCAATTGGCTAATTCTGTATAGTCAAACAAAATATTTACAAAAATGAATAATAATAATAATAATGATAATGATAATAATAATAAAAATTATAATAATAATAATAATAATGATAATAATAATAATAATAATGATAATAATAATAATAATAATAATAATAATAATAATAATAATAATAATAATAATAATTTTAAGGATCCAGTGTCTAATCGGTCGTACAAGTTATAGTTTGTACCTACCGTGTGCCACACGATCGTACATAAATTATTTTGTATATATATGACTTGCCTACAGTTTGCCTCTCTAGATCAGGGCGCCCTATTTAACATGTACAGTATGTCATTTTTAGGGGGGGGGGGGGAGCCATGTACCAACCGTGTGTCACACGCTCGTACATAAATTAATTTGTATATATTATGCTTGTGTCTGCGCTCTTCCCTCGCACTAAAACGAACATGAAAATTCATGTCTCCGGTTTTCCTCTGTAACATTGTGTCTTGTGAACATGTTATGTCCTGTTGCCTTGAGGTTTTGTATATAAAGGAGAGTGTTCTATAACAAAGTTACTCAGTTGAATTGCTTCCTGCCTTTGGGTCACAACCTTTCTCTCCGCTCGTCACAAGTTTATTTTCGAAAGAAATACAAGAAGTAATATAACCCATCATGGAGTTCGTCAAAAGTGAACGTGGAAAAATGAAGCTTATTTATGAAGGATACATCTATGTGAAGCAGAAGGAATTGGCAAATAATGTTACATCTTATGAATGTGAAAAACGCCGCCATAATAACTGTAAAGCGAAAGTAAAAGTTTGTGAAAATGAAGTAGTTGGCTATGTAAAAGATCACACCCATGCTGTTGACCAAACCCGCCGTGAAGTCTTGTTAGTACAACAGGAAATAAAGGCTAAATCTATTGCTACCGAAGAGACTGCACAGCAAATAATTTCCCAAACAGTTGAGTCGATATCAAGCGGTGCTGCAACTCAGCTACCGCCGGTGAGACATATTCGCCGTGCAATAAGGCGCTACAAACAAGCTGCTGGCGCTCCTCATCCCATCCCATCAAACCTAGCAGACATGGTCATTCCTTCCCAGTACAAGAAAACTTCTAGTGGTGAAGATTTTCTTCTTTATGATAGTGGATTAATTGACCAGCGTATCCTTTTATTTTCAACACCAACAAACATTAGCCTTCTGGAGAAATCAGATAATTGGTTTGGTGACGGTACCTTTAAGATTGTACCCGAGTTATTTTACTAGTTGTACACTATTCATTGCTTAACTTCTGAAAGAGTTATTCCGTGTGTGTATGCTCTGCTACCAAATAAACGACAAGCAGCATATGAAGATATCCTTCAAAATCTCCTCACTATAAACCCTAGACTTAATCCAAAGACCTTCCTAATAGACTTTGAACAAGCTGCTAGGAGTGCTATTGAAGAGATCTTCCCCAACGTAACTGTTAAAGGATGTTTTTACCACTTATCTCAAAGCATATACCGTAAGGTGCAAAATGAAGGTCTCCAAACTAAATACCAAACTGACGCCGATTTTTCCTTGCTAATACGTATGATTCCTGCGTTAGCGTTTGTTCCCGCAGAAAAAGTTATTGAAGCGTTTGAGAAACTACAAGAGATGTTGCCATCTGAGGCTGATGCAATAATAGATTATTTTGAAGATACATACATCGGTAGAAGACGTCGAAATACAAGGAGACAGCCACGTTTCCCTATAAGCATGTGGAGTATGTATACTCGTGTTGTTGAAGATTTACCTCGAACAAACAACGCCGTAGAAGGCTGGCATAACCATATGCAAGCAAGCATTACGTCATTTCATCCAAATATATGGAAATTTCCGTGGGTGTTGAAGAGAGAACAGACACTATCCAGCGTCATAATAAATCAAATACTTGCTGGGCATCCAGTACCTCCTAAGCGGAAACGCTATCAGGATTCTAGCATACGAATAGCAAACATTGTGCAAGAATTTGAGAACCGCGATGTATTGGAATTTTTGAGATTCATAGCCCACAATCTAAAATTCTAGTATTTAAATCCCTTTTCAATATTTTTGCATGTATTTTTTATTAACAATAATAAAACATTGGTTTTATTAGTTACGTATTTTTATTTTTTTACACCATTGTCCAGGGGTTTTACGAGGGCAATTGTCCCGGGGGCAGTTTTCCTACGGGGGCAGTTGTCCTACGGGGGCAGTTGTCCCGGGGGCAGTTGTCAGGGGGCAGTTGTCCGGATACCGTTCTCGCGATATTTTGTTTATTAATATTGCTTCTGGAAACTAAACCATGATAGCGTATTCACCTTTATTTTTATCTACATTTAATTGCTTTTTACAAATTTTCTCAGAAATTCTAATAACATACGGTATTACTGTTATATTCTCCATACTACATCTCATTTGCTCTTTATTTTTCATTACAGGACTAGGCTTTAAGTTCCAATACCCGATCTGGGTCTCTCAATGCCATCTAATCTTTCCACGATAAGTAGAAATATGAAGTCCGTTTTGAGTAAAAGGAACTTTGGATTTTGTTTTACTTTCCCGCACAATCTTGTGGAATAAATGGCCCCTTATGGGTTGATGCCAATCGCCAACTATATTGATAACAGATTCTTGGAATATACTGTATGTAAGAGAAAAAATGGCAAATCCCTTTGTAGAAAAAATACTTTTTCTTATCATCCACTTCTACTTAATAACACTTTTGAATATGCAACATTCTTTTGCAGTTTATCATTTATTTTCTGGTGACCAAGCTCTTTGAACAATTTGATTCGCTCTCTTATACCATTACGTTTTTACCACATCTTTAATATAGAGGTATAAATCTTAGAACATGTTACTCCTATGATTTCAGCACAGGTTATGGAATGATGGAGCTAATTCCATGCCTGTCTCTACCTTACTGCTAACCAATACTGCCAGCTAACTACCAGGAGTTAATTTAGAAAAGTATATTTAGAAAGATGGTGGCTCAAAATCTCTGGGATCCGAGTTAAACAGTGAATTGGCTTAGTACATATCAATAAGATATCCTGTAACGTCACTGTCCCTGTGAGCTAGGGATGGGAAGATTAGGGGCTGATATCTCTTTCTGCTGAAATATCAATGCCAATTTTCTTGTCTCCTTGTGTCAGCTGATCATTTGTAGGCTATACAGTATAGTTAATTAAGGATGTTCTTCGTAACCGATGTGACATTCACTGTTCCCAGAAATTATTGAGGTGAGACGAAGGATTGGGCAAGAACCTAAACTCACAAACCATGCCGCCCAGTGTCAGAGGGTAAGGCGAAACGTTGTCAGCCTAACAGGGACCCATGTAGGGGACTGCTGGAAAGTCATGGAAGTAAGTATCATGGTTGTCATTCGATGCAACAGGGAAACACCCAAAGCTTTTGTTTCTTGAGACTAACTTACAAGGCAGTAGCAAGTTACGAACCCTTATTTGGTTTAGTCGTGACAGCGCTTTGGTAGGATCCAACAAAGGCTTCATATTTCTCTCTCTCTCTCTCTCTCTCTCTCTCTCTCTCTCTCTCTCTCTCTCTCTCTCTCTCTCTCTCTCTCTCTCTCTCTCTCTCTCTCTCTCTGGTTGATTGTGGATGGTCTGTCCTTTGTGCGAAAGGTTCATAGATTCCAATCCCAGTTTTTCAGGACCCTCATCTGGTAGAGTTGTCAGGGGTCATTACTTGTTCTGTCTGTTCTACCAACAAAAGTCCTTGGGAGGTTTATCATCGATGTTGCTTAAGTTTATTTCATATCATTCCAAAACAATAATAAATGATAACCTGCCATTAATAACATCCGGTTAATGGAAGTAAGTTTAAAAACTTATAATGGCACTTGTCACATTGTTTCCTGGATTTTGGTTTTATCAGATTACCAACAACGAGTGGATATTTCGCCCAAGATTTGCACAGCAAGAACATTATATACCGTTAACTGTATAAGACATGCAATTACTGCATGTCAGATACGTTAATTGGGTCGTCTTACTCATGACTTGGAATCCAATTGCTGATACCAAACCGAGTAAAATTAATTTTGCTGTATTATTATGTACACATTGCAGTCCCATTTTAACCGTATTAATAAAATGCAAACTGTATATATGTCCCTGTGCATAAAACAAATGGTCCTAGAATTTTTAAAGATTAGGAATAATGGCGGGTATGATGTAGATATTTCACTAACATATCCACATGAAGTAAACTATACTGTGTTAATAGAGTTAATCTGCTGTATAATGGATTCTGCAGGTTATGCTCTCGAAGGGAATTGAATGTTATATTACGTAAACAAAGTTATGCTTTTTAAGAAGTTTTAATTGTTCAATTCTGACATAAAAACTTGATCTCTTATTAGTGAGTAAAGAACATGATACAAATTCTACTCGGGTATAACTAGGACCTTAAATCGTATGTGCCACGTTTCCACTTGAAGTTTAAAACTGTATACATTTCCTGAAGTAAAACCTTCCAACACACTGTAGGAACGCAAGGACTTTTTTCTGGTGTACTCGAACAATATTTCAACTCTAAGAAACGTAGGTCTGTGGAAGAAAAGATAGTAAAAAAATCATTCGACAAAACAATAAAAATACTGAATTATCAACTGAAAAAGAATACAATTTAACCACAGAAGAAACCCTTACTGGTACAACCCTGGGGAATAAGTGGTGGACTACCCTTAAATATGTACTCTTTGGTGTAGATGCAACAGTTCCTCCTTTACTTGAACCAGATGGCTCTGTCACTCATCATCCAAAGGAAAAGGCAACCCTTTTGGCAGATGTGTTTGACAGCAAGCAGAGTAATGAGAAACTCGAACTTCCTTATTCCTGTTTCCCTGGGGCTAAACTAACTAATTCAGCTTTTCGATCTCGTGAAATTAAAGCTCTGTTGATGGACCTTGATGCTTATGGAGGTGTAGACCCAAATGGTATTTTTACTTTTTTTTATAAAGACTGCAGATTTCTTAGGTCCAGAGTTATCTGTTATTTTGCGCAAGTTAGCAACAAGAGGAGCTTTTAGCTCTTGTTGGAGATTTGGTAATGTTACTCCACTATGTAAGTGTGTTTGTGGTAGCTCATGCCCAATTGATTACTGCCCAATTTCCATAACTCCCATATTATCTAAAGTTTTTGAACGTCTTTTGGCAAAATGTCTCAATAGGTTTGCTGAAAGTAATAATCTGTTCCCTAGTTTGCAATTTGGTTTTTGCAAAGGCCTTGGAGCATGTGATGCTGTACAGAAAGCCCTTAATTGTGGTGAGGAAGTTCGTATGATTGGCCTTGATTTTAGTGTTGCCTTTGACCGTGTTAATCATGATGCCCTTGTTTTCAAACTCAAAAATTTTGGAGTGAGCGGGTCGTTTCTTAGCCTTATTATTGAATTTTTAAGTAATAGATCTCAAAGAGTTGTTGTTGATGGACACCATAGTGAGTATAGGAATGTGATATCTGTTTTTCCTCAGGGTAGTGTTCTTGGCCCATTACTTTTCATACTATATACACATGACATATGGTTTGGTCTAGAAAACAAGCTTGTTGCATATGCAGATGATGCTTTTCTCTTTGCAGCAATTCCATCTCCTGACTGTAGATATGGAGTTGCTGAATTCCTTAATAGAGATCTAGCTAAAATCAGTACATGGTGTAAATTATTGAGTATGAAGTCGAGTCCTAACAAAATTCAAAGTATAATTGCAAGTAGGTAAAGGACCGTGGTTCCTCAACATCCGGATCTCGGCTTTGATAATGTTTCTTTAACTTTGTATGATTCTTTTAAGATTTTGGGTTTGATTCTCGACAGCAAATTTACTTTTGAAAAACACATTAGGTTTGAGTATTCTTCAATTGCACAAAAAAAAAATTGGCTTATTGAGAAAGTCTTTCAAGATTTTAGGTGATCTATCTATTCCGAAGAAGTGTTTTAATTCATTCATTTTATCGGTTTCGAGTATTTCTCTCCTGTCTGGTCTTCAGCTGCTGATTCTCATCTTAATTTGTTTGACAGGAACTTTCGGTATATTAGATTTCTTATTCCTGATCTAGATATTAATCTTTGGCACCGTCATTCAATTAGTTCATTTTGCGTGTTGCATAAGATTTTTCATAATTCTGACCATCCTTTACATTCAGATATTCCCGCAGAGTTCCATCCGGTTCGTAATACTATATATACAGTTAATTCTAATAGTCAGGCCTTAACCATCATGGGGCTCAATATTACTCAGTATTCTAGAAGTTTTATTCCAGCTGTGACCAAGTTGTGTAATGATCTTCCTAATCGGGTAGTTGAATTATTAGAACTTCTAAAGTTCAAACTCGCAGCAAATGTTTTTATATTGAACAGGCTTGCATAAGTCCTTTTATAGTTTATATATTAAATATCTGTTTTAATGTTGTAAATGTTTTTAAAATATTTTATTTTAATTTTTCATTACTTTTTATATCCTTTCCTCACTGGGCTATTTTTCCTTGTTGGAGCACTTGGGCTTCTAGCATCTTGCTTTTCCAACTAGGGTTGCAGTTAAGCTAGTAACGATAATAATAATAATAATAATAATAATAATAATAATAATAATAATAATAATAATAATAATAATAAAAGTGTCAGTTAGACCTTGCTGTTGCAGTTTTATACAAGAAATGTGACGAAAATTAAAGAAGTGAAACTGTACCTTAATCTCTTTAAGGTAACTTAAAAAAGCGTTGCAACTAGCCAGTTAAAAGTCTTAAGGTAATAGTGATACTTCTCCCGAATCTCGTTAACTACAATGTATTCCAAGAGTGCCTGTAACATTTTAAGTTGAATTTCGTTTGATTTATCAGGCAAGTACTTTATACAAAATCCAGTGGGTGTATTCAGCCACATATTGCTCAATGCAATATATAGGGTTGACAAAAACTGGTGGACACGTTTCAAAGCTACAATCTGCATACCAATACGTGCATGCAAACAACTGTTCCAAAATGACTATAAACAAACTAGTGTGTAACCTTTAGCCCCAAATGTTTTAAACAAAAGTGCTTGCAATTCAAAATACTTTAGGCCCGGGTGTTTTAAACCAAAGGATTTTAGATTGTTTCTCAATTCCTCTCAAGCCAACTTTTCTGCCAATTTACTCTTCCAATTTTTTATTTTTCAAGCGATGTGTTAGACAGCTTTAACATAGGGGATAAGGTTGCCTTTTTTTTTTTTTCATTTCTCATCTTCATAATCATTACTGTTGTCCGTGCTGTGTATAATCATGATCATAGGCTTATAGTTATCATTTTGTATAGTTTATTCGATGCTTTTTCTGTTTTATATTTGTTTGCCTTCTGGGGTCTTTGGATTGGATCATTCTGATTTTCAAACTAAGGTGGCAGTTTTGCTTGTGATATCATCATCATCATCATCATTCTCAAATTAGTGGTAGTGGTAGTAGTAGTATGACTACTAAATTTATTTTAATGATAAAATGTATAGTAGTTTAAACTTCCAAGTGTCGCCTGTGCTAAATAGGCCAAGAGGCCCCCGCCGGCTCCAGTAGCTAATTTACCTAATTAGTTAAAATACGTTGTTGGTAACGATATCCATTTATTCACGCCAAGTGTGTTCATAATTTGTAATCAGATCTCTTTCTATACCACACCCTTCTTCCATAATTGATTAATTTTATTTATGAACTATGATCTTGTTACAGTTCACGTATTCATACTGTTCTCTGACGTTATAATCAGTCCAGGTCTTCTGTATTATAATAATGAAAATCTAATATATATATATATATATATATATATATATATATATATATATATATATATATATATATATATATATATATATATATGTATATATACATATATATATATATATATATATATATATATATATATATATATATATATATATATGTATATATATATGTACATATATATATATATATATATATATATATATATATATATATATATATATATATATATATATATATATATATATAGACATAATTATCAGTTAGTTACTGGTTTGCATGTTCATTATGATTATAAAATGTGAATACACTTCCGGTTAGTGAATGTAGAGGGTCGTTAATGGTGTATATGATCTCATCAGGTACCCTACTTACGAAAGAGGGACTGAGGGTTGGGGGCGGTGAATTTAGTGTATATGGATATAGTATTTGTTAACGTAGGGGCTCGTGGGCTCAATTAAGGAATATTAAAGTTAATCACATTACTTTGGTGATGTCCAAATTACGAGTTTAATTGTTATGGCAATATATTAATTGTTGTAATGATAGAATTGCAGTACTGTTCTGAATAATTCATGGAGTCTTGATCTTGCAATGGGGTAATACTCGTTAAAATGCCTAATTTTGGATGACTTCAAAGGAATGAGAATTAATTTATCGCCCTTGTCTGGTACTAACCCTCTTTCCATTTGATTATTTTATTAAATGAAAGAAGTACCCCATTTTACATTATAGACGTTGCGAAGTTATAGATTATGTTTTTATTTAGAGAAAGACTATTAAACGAAATAATATAATACATATCATAAGTTTTACACATCAATATAGAAAAATACTAAAAGACATTTATCAAATAAGATTGTGAGATAAAGAATAAGATAGAGGAGTAGATGAGTAAGTGCCATTATTGATAAAAATACTGTAAGGGACAAAGTGAGTCGAAGCTTTTATAGAGAAAGGAAAGGTGAGCCTTCATCAGAAATTATTGAAAGTTATACGATTCCATTAATCATATTAGACAGACTGGATTTCGCCTTAAGGTGAAGACGCTTTGAAGATAAATGGATATTGACAGCTGCAGTCCCACCTTCAAAAGGCAGATTGGGTAAATTCCATTAAGCATTCTTCCCATCGCCAGCTTTTATGCCCTCCTTACATATTCACTCAAGGAGGGTAATGCATTTTAATTTTCTGATAGGTATATTTAATTTTAATTGAGCTATCCTGATGTACAGCATATGGCCAGGTTTCAGGATTTTTTTTTCAAGGCAATATCATATTAGCGTGGAAAATCTTCATAATGAAATTTGCACAAGTACAACTTATGATAAGTTTGAGAATCATACCGAACATAGTTGATTTTGACCAGTAAATTACTCATTTTACCTCATCTTAATAAGAAGAGCTTTAAAAGATTATTTCAGTCGTTTGAGTTTTGAAGAGGCATCCTTCTGTAAGAAGAACTTTAAAGGATTATTTCATTAGTCATTTTCAGTTTTGAAGAAGCCTCCTTCAGATAATTCAATTAACTACACTAATTTAATACTTTTCTGCAATCTAGGGTCAAACCTGAAGTTCTCCTCTGGTCAACTAAATGAAACCTTTTCATATAATATTCTCCGTCTATCTTTGTATGATGGTGCGTGGACGTGTGCATTTTTATCAACATATTTATTATATATTTTCCACATTAAACGACAAAAGCCAAAGTAGTGATATCACCCGGAGATTGTGAATAGATTTCATTCAAATTATTTCATCTCTTTCGTTTGTTCAATTGGATTGACAAAATGATGGAAACCATTTTTAAAAGATATTCTATACTTTCCTTCATAGAAAATAATATAACTGTTTTTAATCCTTTCCCCCAAAAAATCAGTTCCCAAAAAATCTTGTATCAGAAAGCATGATTGTTTTTTCAGAAATTGATAATATAAAGTTACTGAACGGTACCCATAATAATGGTAACGATAATGATGATCAAGGTATAAATGAAATGAAGTGATTATATTACCTTCTTTAGGAGATTTAAATTTTTTTCCTATTTGGTTTGCTTGTATTTTTTTCTTCGCAGAATTCCTCTTAATTTACGAAAGATGCCTAATTTGGATACAAGTGGAGTTTTTAAGGTAGAAAATAATTTAGATAATTATGGGAAAAAATAATTTTCGAGTGGTGGTTTTCGTTACGTTTCTTTGTTGATGGTTGCTTTTATGTATAAATAATATAGCATAATTACGTTATATTGATAAGTCCATTATAGTTCTGGTAATGGAAGTTATTTACTACATCGCTTCTCTTGGTTGCTTTATTATAAAGTAGTCAAATTTCTCTTTGTCCCTTTGTTAACGTTTTAGCTGGAAGATATTCCAGCTAAAACATCCAGCATTATATATCCTGAAAAAACAATGTCACTTCCATTGATCTTTATCCTTGAAAGTGTATTTCATACTCATTGTGTAGCTTTCCTTTCGCCTTTGTGTTTAGGACAACCAGTTTCCACTGAATAGTTCCCCCTGTGTCTTCTCTCTGATGGAGAGCTTCACATTATAAAGGATGAATAGTAGGAAGGATTAAGAAGCTTAATGGGAAGGTAAACGTGTTGCCCGTTGTATTAACTGTTTTCTTTATATCTCTAATGTGAGTTCCAGGTGGCTTTATATTTTCTTTCCTTTGTTTCCCGTAATAAAAGTATTTACTTAATGGAAGCACTTAGAGCGTTTTCTAAGGAAATTATTAAGGCTGTGATGTAAGAAGCATCGTAAATGTATGGTATTACATGCCAAGTTTGTGAGACATGGTAAAACGGGCTATATCAAGATTCCACGTCTATCAGATGAGTTGAGACTCTGAACGCTAAGTTACTTTATTAATTAATTGCTCTATTCAGTTTTATGAGTTTAGTGCCTCTATTATCATGATTAATATTATTACAAGCAACATTTCTAGTTAATAAAAAACAAACATGTAACGAATCACTTGGCCTCCTTAACTTTTTTATGAGGCTAGCCAAACACATCGCTTAAAATAAAGGATAGGAAATTGACAGGTAAATGTGAAAGATGTACCTTTGAATTAAGCAACCGAATTTTAACCCGAGACAGTAGGGAGTTCAAACCCAATAGTTTATTGATTTGTAGGTAACCTCATCTTCCTTGTGAGCTATAGAAATAGTGGCTTTGGATTAGCTTACTTGTCTTCCTGTTGAGTCATCACCAAACATTACCTCCCCATCTTTGTTATTTGCTTACAATATGTGGAGAAGGGGTTTGAACGATGATCATATGCGAGGTCGGTCTCTAAATTGCCCTGGCCCTAGTCTCTGCCACTCAAAGTACAAGGGGGAAAGGGTTTGTATAACGCCATGATCAGCAAAGTAGTCCAGGATACCCATACCTATACCATGTTAGTTTGCCGTGAGTGATCAGACAAAAGTCTACCACCATTATCAATCCTCACTGGCCAGCATGGTGAGGAAATCTGGCCGAACCCCAGACATAAATCAAGACATGTCTGAGGCCTTTGGGCTGCAGTGGACAATATACTGCTTCATTTGTTGTTGTACACACACACGCATATATATATATATATATATATATATATATATATATATATATATATATATATATGTGTGTGTGTGTGTGTTTGTGTGTGTGTCTATATATATATATATATATATATATATATATATATATATATATATATATATATATATATATATATATATATGATAAATGCATAACAATGGTAGATATATTAGATGATAAATACAGAAGCTATTTGCTAATCGTGGATGCCAGACTTCTTTATAAAACTGGGATTATGTTTCTCCCTTAAGCCTAAAGTACACTAGTACATAGTTTATATGGATTGGTGGCAAATGGCAGATGTCATTTTCGCATCAATCTGTATGTAAACTTGGATATGACGTCTATGTTGAAATCGATGCATCTTTGAAGTCTGACATCACTGGATTAAGTTGATAAAGCTTTTGATTTTCTTAGTTTAAAATCGAATAAAGTTCTATAACTGTTCTTATTTATAGCTTTGGTTTGTGCATAAAGATTACTCTTATAGTAATACAATTTCAGAAATTTTATCATTACGATATATATCGCCAAAAGCGTGATAGTTTTATGTATGTATGTATGTATGTATGTATGTATATATATATATATATATATATATATATATATATATATATATATATATATATATATATATATATATATATATATATATATATATATATATATATATATATATATATATATATATATATGATATGAGATATGTGGTTTTATACATGTGCCGTCCATATGACGCCCTTCTTACTTCTGTCAAGGAGGTAGAGTGTAAGGTTTTAGTTAGCCTGTATAACTGTTAGGAAGGTTACGTGAAAACTTGATTGTTTTAACTGTGGTAATTGTTGCTTGCTATTCGTAAATAAAACTTAATTATTGTATGATTATCGCATTAATAGACTTTAGGTAAAGTTAAAAATTTACTCTGTAAAGAATATTGGATCAAGTAACTTATTTATCTTCTGACATATGTCTTGAGCTCTACTACCTTGATGAGTCACTAGTGAAATTGTGATCTGGTTTTCACCATCAAGTCCAATAACTTGAATAGAAGAAAAATGAGATAGACCAAACTCTTCAACTAACTGAAATTTTCTCACATAAATAATACTTTAACTTACACACTAAACCAAAACTAAAATTTCATCATTCCATTTTGTAATCTTAAAGAAATTAGGATGCATATTTTACATAGATCTTTGTAATCATTCTTTTTCTTAGATAAAGATAAATCCGTCACATTTCTCTCGACCATATCATAGTAATAAATTCAGTAGTGAGCTGGGTTCTCTGTTTCCTCTGTTTGCCACACAAAATAAACAAATTGATATTTGTTAAAAATATTGTAAGTTTTGACAATGCAATGAGTTAACTACATGACATTACTTGGATTATGAAAGCGGGGCTTTTTAAAGGTCTTGCCTTGCGAAGATTTCTTACAAATTTTAGCCTCTCCTGTTGACCTGTGCATCCGAAAGCCAATACTCTTACCAAAACTAAAGCCGCTTATATTACATGTCGTGTGACGCAAGCTTAACAAATATACGAATCTATTTATTTTCCAGTATGAAATGCAATACTGACTTCTCGATTTAAGTTTTGGTATTTAATATCTATAAGTGATGCAATGTGTATTTGTGCTACGACGATTTTTTTTTTAATATATATATAGTTGGAGGAGACTACCAGTAATACTCATTTATTTTGCACCATGTGTCACCAGGAGAGATATTATTTGAAAGGTAACGTTATTGACTTACTCATGTCATAATTTTAAATGATTTTAAGGTTATGATGAAGGCGGCATCTGTATTTGGTCCAACACTTAATCTTTACTTGTTTTTAATATCAATCATCATCCTTAGTTTCTGGTATATCCTATTCTCTCTCTCCCTCTCTCTCTCTCTCTCTCTCTCTCTCTCTCTCTCTCTCTCTCTCTCTCTCTCTCTCTCTAGAATAGTTTTAATCCCATTACCTATGTTCCCATAAAATTTAATCACCTAATGAACTTCGATAAGCAAATTATGGAAAGAGTTCCTTATCCCACTGGGTTTTATTTGATCATCAATTTAAAAACGCTAAATATATATACATCGTTTTCTAAGTATCGGGTACACTGACCTATTTTAAGGCCACAATAATGGCTAAATTATAAAAACTTGTGTCATAATATTTTTATAAGTAGGATATTTTCCTTATAAAAAATTGCGATATTGATTTTGTTTCTTATTGTTTAACGATCACAATGTTTTTGAATGGCTTAACTTAAGACATATGAAACATGGTGGAGTACGTTTCTGAAGAAACAGTATAACTGGAATTGAACACTTCGTATGCCATTCAACAGTCTTTATCTGTGTGCTGAGTTTGTGACGTAACAGAGATTCATGTGATATTATTATTATTATTATCATTATTATTATTATTATTATTATTATTATTATTATTATTATTACTTGCTAAGCTACAACCTTTGTTGGAAAAACAGGATGTTATTATGCCCAGTTAGGAAAAGTAACAAGGAAAAATAAAATATTCTAAGAACAGTAACAGCATTAAGATACATATTTCCTATAAAACCTATAAAACTATAGTACATATAAAAGAGATAAACTGTAAATGTGAATTTGTCATCAAATGTATAGGGCGTATTTTTTTTCATTGTATATTACAAAGTGCACATGTGTCCAGAGCCAGGATGTTCACAGACTAATTGCTCTTTTCCGATTTATTGATGTAGTACAAATGTGCGTTTCATCGTCGAATCATAGTTTTGTTATCTCTCTCATTTGTTCAAATCATAATTCATTTTCAAATTACAAAGAAGACAATCGGAACCTTTCTTTGTATAATACGTTTTACTAATGCCCATGGACATTTAGTCCATTTACCTAATTAGATTTTAAAGTGTTAATACTGTCTAGAGAACAATGATAACAATGAATTTGCTATTCTTATGTTCCTTGAGTTGACTTGAAGTGAATTGATATAGATAAGTTTACTATAGCTCATAAGGGACATTTTGTTACTAATATGAAAAAAAATCTCATCAAACAAAACCCATGTTTATCCTGAAACATCATCAATTTAATCTTCCTTGACAGAAGAAAATAAATCACAAGATCTACGTAACCAGAAATTGTAGAGGATAATTGAAAAGGCCTTTCTAATGGAAAATTTCTTCCAAAACTTAATGTTAAGGAGGCTTGAAATTGATTTGATAACATGACCCTCTTTGAACCAAGAAATTAGCTTTTACAAAATCCATAGTGTCAACTCTCACAAGGAATTGACAAGAGATGACAATACAAGTGGATCGCTTCTGGCATCATCTTGCCTCATTTCTTATTCATGATTTTTAAACTTCACCACAAATGGAATGATCTTCCCAATTGGGTAGTTGAATCAGTAGAACTTCAAAAGTTCAAAGTTGGAGCAAATGTTTTTATGTTGACCAGGCTGACATGTGTCTTTTTATAGTTTAAATATGACTTATCTGTTTTTGACGTTGTTAATAGTTTACATATGACATATCTATTTTGACGTTGTTACTGTTTTTAGAATGATTTATTGTTAATTTGTTCTCATCATTTATTGATTTCCTTATTTCCTTTCCTCGCTGGGCTATTTTTCCCTATAGGAGCCCTTGGGCTTATAGCATCTTGCTTTTCCAGCTAGGGTTGTAGCTTGGCTAGTAATAATAATATTAGTAACCCCCCCCTCTCTCTCTCTCTCTCTCTCTCTCTCTCTCTCTCTCTCTCTCTCTCTCTCTCTGCTTTTGAAGTACTTAAACTAGGAGACAAAATATCTTCTCCTTATGTGTCTATTTAGTGTTACGCTAAGTAACAGCTATTCAGACTAATCTCTGGGTAACTAGAGGCTCGTTTATTTTCATTCGATGTATTTGGATGTATGTATAGTCGCTTGTTTTGCTTCTGTTTGTTCGCCCACGTATACATATCTGTGTCGGATTAAAACTGGTAGTATTCACCAGGTAGGAATGATGCGGAAGAAAAACAAGGGACGAAAATTTGGTTCTTTAATATTTATTTCTCCAGTTTAAGCCACTTTAATTAAAGTCGAATCTTCTGTAATAGGTAAAGTTTCAACGGAAGACGAATAGGGTATTTAAGATATTTTATCGGTGCTGAATTTATGCTTTTTTC
>NC_090765.1:46214299-46244299 GCF_036898095.1 Palaemon carinicauda | reverse complement strand
AACCTTTCATGCAATCTCTTCGTTATACTAATCTATTTAAATGTGTGGCTATATGATTTACAAAATTCTCATTGGCCTCCAAAAAGCATTCAGATGACCTTTCACTGTTCCTTTATTATTATTATTATTATTATTATTATTATTATTATTATTATTATTATTATTATTATTATTATTATTAATGTTGTTATTGTTGTTGTTTTTGTTAATGTTGTTATTATTATAAGCTAAGCTACAACCCCAGCTGGAAAAGCAGGATACTACAAGCCCAAGGGCTCTAACGGGGAAAATAGCCCAGTGACGAAAGGAAATGAAGATTTTAATTAGATATCTACAGTATTAGATGTAATATATAAGACATAAAATATCTTAAGATCAGTAATAATGATAAAAGAGATCTGCTATATATAAACCATGAAAAGAGACTCTTGTTAATTACAGTAGGTCAACATGAAAATCCCAATGTGCAGTTTTTCGTTCTCTCTTTTCAGGTGCCTATGCTACCAAGGACTAATTGTGGCAATGACTTCATCTTTCAATTTTCCACACTCCTTGTAAGCACTTCCCTTTGAACTTTTTAGTGTTTTTTCTCCAAAATGACTCGTTACCCTTTAATTGATATCACTTGTCTCGTAGCCACCTCAATAACTCATCCTCGCCCAGTATTACTATATCTTAGTTTCAATTTCTAAAAGATTGCTGGCTGTTTGATTACCTGTTCTAGGTAAGCCTGTGTATTCAATATTTTATCATTTACTAATTTATGACACTGTCAAGTATGAGGTTGTACCAATATGATATTCACCTAGCAATGAAATCAAGAGCTTTAAACCAATTTTATTTAATACCATAAATACTCATCTTTTAACATTTAAACTCCGCTTTTTTTTTTTTTTTTTTTTTTTTTTTTTTTTTTTTTTTTTTTTGGCAGCAGTGTTCTGTTAACATACTATGTTCCAATATAGTACGTGCAGATGAGTAGGTTATCCATTAGCAAATTATCTCTCTTCCTAAAAAATCCTGAATGTTTTACCTTCCCTGTATTTTGTACGTTTTATTGTATTTTCTTTGGTGACAAGGATTATTGATTTAGAGTTTTCTGACATCCTGACATCGGTGACGAAGACGATGTCACTGTTTATAATACTTTCTGATTCTCAAACCAAAAATAGCAATGGCAAAAATGTTTTACCTTCTCTGTCATTTGTATTTTCTCAGATTCTTGTATTTTCTTTCGCGACACCTCGAAAGTTTCTCTCTCTCTCTCTCTCTCTCTCTCTCTCTCTCTCTCTCTCTCTCTCTCTCTCTCTCTCTCTCTCTCTCTCTCTCTCTCTCTGGTTTACCCATTGTCAACAATCTCCTTACCTTCCTTGTCGTTTGTCCTGAAACTGGATGTACGGTTTGTTGATGAAGGCTAGAAGCCCGTCCTCTCTAATCTCCTTGTTGGCAACGAAAGAAGATTAATTACCTGGCCAATTTGAGAATCTGTTATTGTCACGGCTGGTGGAAGAGATCTTTTCTTTGAGGAATGATTTGTGTCTTTAGATGGGTTATTTTCTTGAGTTATGTAGTTCATGAAGATTATTTTTGCAAGTGTTTTCGTGTCGTGAATTAACAATTTTCTTTCATAGATATCGTATTCCCTTCCTTTTAATTTTCACCTATTTAGCTCCTGTTCATCTTATTTGCAAAAAAAAAAAAAAAAAAAAAAAAAAAATGTGAATCAAATTATAAAAATCTTAATTTTTTCTTTAAAATAATTAATGCCTTTGCAGTTGGTTCTAATTACCTTCAGCATAGCTGAATTCAATTTTGTCAATTTAATTTCGACTTTCAAGATTTGTTTTGACTGTCGTTTTGCTTAATGCAATTTTGAAGACTTTCCTATTGAATTAATAATATTCCACCAGTATTTCAATCAACAGATTTATTCGAATTATTTTCTCCATCCTGTGATACATTTCTCGTGCAATGACTCCAAATTGATTTCCTCTAATCTGTGTCTTGCAAATTTCGGTATGAATTTGTTCAAAAGGAAGGCTATAACATATGTTAGGTTCTGTCAAGAGCAGATGGTCGAAGTTAGTTCCCCTTATTCCGTGGCTTCTTTGGATGTATTCGTTGTAAAATTCGGATGAAAATAGCCATACAGAAAATTTTATCATCGAACTATGAAAATACAATACAAGAGCAATTAAAAATTTCTGACCTCCAGCAAGGGTTAAGATCTTTCTGTGGTGGAAATTTCGTCAAGTTCCGTCGAGTAGTTTTGACATTATCTTTATATGGCGAAAAATTTAAAAAACCGGATATTTGTGGTGAAAATTTCATTAAAATCCGTCGAGTAGTTATGACGTCATCTTTAAAATGGTAAACGAGGCACATCCGGATCTAGAATACGTCCCGGATCCGAATCAGGATCTTCTCTGAAATTCAATGGGGTTGTCCATAACCCAAGATCTACCAGTGGTGGAATTTTCGTCCAAATCCGTCGATTAGTTTTGACGTAATTCCTGTCCACAGACAAATAAAGGAATAAATAAATTAGAATCTGGAGCCGGATCCAGAGCAAAATTCAATGGGGTCGTCCATGGCCTTAGATCTATCTGTAGTGAAAATTTCATCAAAATCCGTCGAGCGGTTTTGACGTAATCCTGTCCACAGAGACACAGGCAAATAAATAACAAATAAATAAATCGAATCGATCGCATAACTTCCTTGGCGGAAGTAAAGATCGTAATAGGCCTACCTACATATTTATCAAAATTCCTCTTTGGCGCAAACCTCTCAACTTTATTATTACCCATAACTTTTATTCAAATAATTGTAAGAATACAATCACATAAGAGTATGTAAGCATATGCATGTGGTACACATAAGAGTATGTAAGCATATGCATGTGGTATACTTGGACTCATTCCTTCTCATTTGTCATTTGGCTAAGAACAAATGAAATATGTAGGTCAGTGTTTAGAGACCGGAATCGGGAGGTCAGACTACAAATGAGATTTCCTTTATTTTATCCGAGCGTGTTGTATTCCAGTCGGGATTTAGGTTCCCTTCCGCCTTCTTTAATGATGTAAGTCAACCGATGTAAAGATGGAATATATATATATATATATATATATATATATATATATATATATATATATATATATATATATATATATATATATATATATATATATGTAATATATATATATATATATATATATATATATATATATATATATATATATATATATATATATGCTATATATATATATATATATATATATATATATATATATATATATATATATATATATATATATATATATATATATATATATATATAATAGTTGTCAGGATTTTTAAAATCTCAAATCTGTCAAGGTTTTTCAGCTTGATTTCCAAAGAGGACAATTATAAGGAAATTCCTAATTTGTCCTTAGATCAGCAAATGTAAAATGATTTGCAATATACTTTTTTTTTCTCGCAATATCCTCATCATGGGTTAGTCTCCAGTAGAAGATTTTATTTTTACATAGGTTCGCCGATGATTCAGTTGTGAAAAATGTGAATGTGACAGTGACCCCCCCCCTCTCTCTCTCTCTCTCTCTCTCTCTCTCTCTCTCTCTCTCTCTCTCTCTCTCTCTCTCTCTCTCTCTCTCTCTCTCTCATCGATTCAGCCTGTCCTTGTCCACCGTGTGACGAGGAATTGCTCAATTGTTTTATAAAGATGATAAAGATTTTGACATCGCAGAATCCCAATACGATTTTAAAGTCAAGTTTTTGCAGTATATTTTCGAAGCAATTGAAACGCTTTCTTTTTCCTCACTATCACATCCACGCAAAAAAATATGAGTGAAAAATTAAGAGGTTGAAAAGCAATTTGGAGGAAAGGGAGCATGAACGAAAGTATATTAGAAGGCCAAATGCTGAGTGCAGCAAAGGGTCGATAGGACGATGCATAGACCTTTAAGTAATGCGTACAGTGTACCGCTTGAGATGCAGTGACGGCACTACACCCCTGTTAGAGGAATTAATGGCATGTTCTATAATTGAAATTTTTACCTGGGTTTATTTAGCCTTATAGATCCAGTTTGAGATATATTTCAGCTTTTCTGATTTATCAGGAAATCTTGTGAAATATTAAGGTTCTGCTGATGTCATGAGTTTCAGTTGTTGCATTTACCTTATTATACTTTAAGGGCTGTCTGCATGGTCCTATCGCACAGGGAAACTCTATGAACCACAGGACTTTCAAGATCTGTTTGTCATATACACTCTTGAAGGTATTTAGAGTATCACGCATCGTGTTCGGCATTAATAGTAAAATCCATGTTATGGAAGCACTCAGAAAACAAGAAAGTCTTCAGTTTCTTCTTGAAAGCCTTAATGTTTTCAGTCTTTCTGATGTCCAGTGGAAGCTTGTTGCATAGTCTTGGGGTCACATATTTGAAAGCTCTAGAACCCACAGTAGAGGTACATCTTGACTTCCGTAACTTGAAACCGTCTCGAAATCTTCTCATGTTGACATTCATGATGCCAGATAACTCACAGTCAATCAATCAATCAGTCAATCTCATGTTAACACTATTCGTTTGCTGCATGATGTGTAGTAATTCTTTTAAATATTTTGGACGTCCGGTTCTGATAACTCGATGAGTCATTACACATTTCTTAAACTCTGTTCTCTCTTTCTCAGGGTTGGGCACTTTTTACCAATCTTGTTACTTGTTCATTATTTTTGGTAATTTCTTATTTTACACTTTGGGTAGATTATAGTAGATGGAGTTACAGTAGTCAACCCTGGCAATGACACATTTAATCACAAGTTTCTCTACAGAATATTCATCCAGATACTTCTTTACAGAAGCAATACATCTAGATTGATATCGAGGTATTTTTGTATTATTTTTTTGAATACTGAAAATCTAATTACAGTCAAGTGATACACCTAGGTCACGAACTCTACTAGATATGGGGACCAGGTTTTTAATAATTCTTCTTTGAATGTTACCAAAGTTTCCTAAGTGGTTTTTCTTTCCTACCACCATAAACTCAGTTTCATTTTCATTTATTTTTAGTTGTTTCACTGGTATCGTCAATGTAATTTTTGAAGAAGTAAAATTTATATCATCTTCTAATACTTTAAACTTCAATTCGGTCTCTAGTACTTTTGATAGACCATAGTGAGAATAAAAAATTGGGCCTAGTACACTGCCCGGAGATATCCTTCTGCCTACTGGTTTATATGGTGAGTGAGAGTTTCCAATTAGTATACAGTAGTTTCTGTTAACCAAGTAATCTTTTAGATACTCAAAAGCTTTTTCTTCAATGCAAATGGACCGCAAATTAGTTAGTAGCACCATTAAGGTCGAGTAATATCCAGATCGTACATTAGTTCTCATTAATCACTTCAAGCACAGCATTTGCTACAGAGCATATAGCTGTCACTGTAGAATATAATTGTCTGTATATTGAATGGTTGTCTGGTAATGCTTCGCTTCTTTCTAAGTGGCTAACACTTTTGAAGTAAAGGGTAGATTCGAAATAGGGCTGATGAACCTAAGTCCTGACAGCGTAGTGGACTCTTTTTGATTAGTGTAACTACAGCCCCTCTCTCAGATTTACGAAGCTTTTACTGATCAACACTAGTATGTATTATTCTTGTAACAATGTCATAAAGTTTTTTTACTCCAATTACTTCGGATATTGAAGTCGGATCAATTGCAGAATGCGTTTTATTTGCCTCCATAATGATATTGATGATTTTTATGTTTTGATATATTATTAAATTTCATTAATGTTATCCGTGTATATGGTACAGCACCAATCTGATGTGGAATATCTATAAAAGGTTCAATTATATTTTCGATTTTGTTTACAAAGAAATATAGACATTTATTAGCCAGTTCTTGGTCATTGTACCCATTCTGGAGATTTGTTCTCATTTATATTTCCCATTGCACCATTTAGGAGACGGTATAACTTTTTCGTGTCTGTTGCTGCTTCGTGGATTATTTGTTTTATAGAATTCAGCTTTTTTCTCCATGATAGTTCATCATATTGGTCCTTTCCGGTTTTGTATTCAACCCATACACTTTCAGTTTTTAACAAACTCCACTTTCTTTCTTTACCTCTTTCTCTAAAGTCTCCCCATCGAACCAAAAAGATCTATCCTCTACAGTTCTAGACTTTTCCATCAATGGGCACATGTTATCATATTTTTTTATTCAACCTATTATATACAGTTATAATTCAATCAACACATACAGCCTAATAAACGTTAGTTGTCATGACCGCAGGGAATGTTGATAACATTTATTTTCTTTGTAACCTCATCAATAAATACATTGGGAGATTAATTTTTCTTAATTCTAAAGCTTATTCTTTTACTACTGTGTGTTTCTGTAACGGTCGTCTAAACGTTTTAAGCTTGTACACTGGAGAAATAGTGCACTTCTCTTCCTCTTTTCTTTAGGCAGAGGTATCATGATTTGATGCATCATCCATCCAAAGATTGAAATCTCCACAGATAACTAATTTTGTTTTTGCTGTCAAACGTCTCAATGAGCTTTCTGAACTATTCGAAAGAGGTTTGTAAATTATTTCGATTTTTTTTTTGCTTGTAAATTTTATTTCCATACATTAAAACTTTTTACCTTAGTTCTTTTTATCATCTTGAGATTCGAATAGCCTTTTGAGAACTTTTTGGAAACCCAACTCCTCCCCTAACTTACCCTCTATTCTTAATATGAAAGAACGCCTGTGTATTTGAGTCATTTCAACTGTCTTAGCCTTGTCAAAGTCATTTAGCCATGTTTGGGATATAGCAAATATTTCGAAACATTTCCCATTTATCAATTCTCTGATATGAATAGTTTTATTACCAAAAGGCTGAATATTTACGTAGCCGCGATTTATGACGACGTTGGTATCCATGGTCCGTATTTTCAGGTAGTCTCGTCAATTCCAAATCTAAAGCTTTACAATATAATTTTTTAATTAACTTTTAGATCATTTGGTTTTTTCAATTTAATGCAATTTATATATTTTACCACTTGGGAGTTACATTCCCAGGTGTCATGATTTCTTGCATATTTCCCATACACTTCACCATTAGTCTTGAACATAGTCTTTTTCAAGATGTCCTAACCTTTGACAGGGGAAGGATGTGATTGCGTGGTTTCCTATCACGTATGTTATACGTACCCATTAACTTTCTCACCATTTTCAAGAATAGTCCTCCGAAGTTGAGGATCCCATTTCAGCATAAAGTGGGTAGTCCCACCCGCTCCACTTATTATTATTATTATTATTATTATTATTATTATTATTATTATTATTATTATTATTATTATTATTATTATTAATTGCTAAGCTACAACTCTAGTTGGAAAAGCATGAAAAATAGTATATTTTAAGAACAGTAATAACATTAGAATAAATTTTTCCTATATAAACTATAAAAACTTTAACAAAACAAGAGGAAGAGAAATTAGATAGAATAGTGTGCTTGAGTGTACCCTCAAACAAGTGAACACTAACTCAAGACAGTGGAAGACCATGGCACAGAGGCTATGGCAGTCCCAACAGTAAAGAACAAGGGTTTGTCCTTCTCCTAGAAGAGCTGCTTACCATAGCTAAAGAGTCTCTTCTACCCCAACCAAGAGGAAAGTTGCCCCTGAACAATTACAGTGCAGTAGTTAACCCCTTGGGTGAAGAAGAATTGTTTGGTAATCTCAGTGTTGTCAAGTGTATGAGGACAGTGGAGAATCTGTAAAGAATAGGCCAGATTATTCAGTGTACGTGGAGGCAAAGGGAAAGAACCGTAACTAGAGAGAAGGATCCACTGTAGTACTGTCTGACCAATCAAAGGACCTCATAACTTCTCTTCTACATTTTGAATATGAACCAAACCATTAGCAACGTCGCTTCATCACTGAATTACCTTGCATTCTATTATTATTGGTTATAGTTTTTTCTCGTTTCAGTATTAATAACCATGGTTTGAATCATATTTACTGCTTTGTCTCTAATCCTGTAATCAGCGCAATTTACATTTCTATTTGAAGCTGACTTCGTATTGACAATTGTTATACCTTCGAGTGCTTTTTCAATCTCATTTTTCTTGTCTGTGGTTTCAGTTGATGCTTATGTTGATTTGATTGCTAGTAGACTTTTTCCTTAACCTTTTTCAGCATATATCATTTTCTCATATTTTTGGAGCCATCAGTGTTGAATTGTTAATTTAATTAATTCAATATTCTTTCTCTACTTTTGGGTCAGTAGCCTGGGTAGGATACGCTGAGTTAATGGCAACAATCCTTATGTTGTATTCCAATTCAGCAATTCCTACTTCATGTTCTCCTAGTGTGCCGTTTCTCTTTTGTAGCTTTTCCTTCATTCAAGAGATTTTCCTCTCCATATGTTGCTGTTTTTTCATTGCAATTATAGCTTCAACCGCATACTCTGCACAATGTTTATAGCATTTTCTCTATATATGCATCACGTGTTAATATGTATATACACACTTATTGTGATAGTGACTCACAACATTCGCGCCCAATCCAATCTTACTTCTTTCCCTTCACAGATCTACACGAGGTGCAATTTTCCGTCATGATGTAATTTTTATTTTCACTTGTGTTCTTCCACAAGAACAAATACTACTTCAAAGTTTTTATCTTGGGAAGTAAACGAGCACAACTCAGGGCGTTAAGCCATATTTATTTGAAACATCAACAACTTCCTTTTTTTTTTTCTTTTGATTCAAGTCCTGAGCCTGATCATGTCAAGATTGACGCGTGGCAGTTCGTAACTCTTAGAACTGCCAAATTACCTAGTTAAGGTAAACAATCATCTCAGCGCTGTTTAAAAAGATCTGAGGACGCACGTGTAGAGAAGGGCTATGTCAAGTTAAGGACTCATTTGGTTTCTTTTAAGCTAGGAGTGAATAGCGTAGTTCTGTGTGATATATCTTACAGTGTTATGGTATTGATTAAAGGATATTCGTATTTATTTATGACTGTAAGTATTAATTCATATGTTATACCTGACAATATATACGCTACTTTTTCTTGTATGTCAATTTAAAATGTTATTGTATTAAATGATACTTCACCTTTTATTATTTTGTTCTTTACATTTATCCGTTTGTAATCTGGTGTTATTCAGGCCGAGTTATGTGAAAGGTATTGTAAAATTTACATATAATGTTTTGCAATTTCGTTCGTATTAATATTGCAACACCAGGATATATGGTTATTAGATATTTGTAATGGGAATGTTGATTAGAGAATCAGATTGTCGTTAATCGTAACACGTTAGGATATTGTAACCAGGAATTCATTTGCATTTATTCGAATTTACTTTATATTACTTTTTTCAAACTCATCTTCGAATATTCTCATTATACGCACGCACGCACTCGCGTACTCACGTACGCACACACGCACGCACACAGACATACACACACATGTATATATGTGTGTGTGCGTATGTATATTACTCTATAATGAATGGATAATATCCTTGTGGCGTCCAAAAATCGATGATACCATCTCTCTGGACAAACTGTCTTCATGGAAGTTTTCATGATAACAGGAAAATAGCGTTTACGTTTCTCCGTTTCTTATTCGTATATGTTACAGATATATGTATATATATAATGTGCGAATATATATATATATATATATATATATATCATATCATATATATATATGTATATATATAATCATATATATATATATATATATATAGCAGAGAGAGAGAGAGAGAGAGAGAGAGAGAGAGAGAGAGAGAGAGAGAGAGAGAGAGAGAGAGTAAAGCAAAGCATCAGTAATTTGGAGCCGCGTAATGTAATGACGAATTAATTCCCATTGATGCTGATTATTCCATTTCCATTTCTAATTTGTTGGGCTATTTTTAGTCTTTAGATTCTATTTTTGCCATGAATACTCTTTAGAAATTTTCACATGCAATACATTTTTTTCTGTTCTATTAGATGGGTAATCAATGAAAGTATATAAATATATTAAATAAACGATTAATTGCACGAAATATGGAGGAAGCACGTGCAATATGCAATTGATTAATCGTTAGTATTGCGTTAAAACGCCCTGAAATTTATTTTCCCATATTTCCCCTCGCTTGTTTTAATTTGAAATCTTATATGTAAAGCTTATTAGGATAAAAAAGAGAGAATAGAATAAAAATATCTATATTTTTTTTTTTTTGCTTAAGCCCGCACAACCACATTGATTAGTTCAAACTGATGATATTATCAATTGAAATGAACGAAAGGGAGCGCAATTTCTCTTTCTGCACCAGGCACAGAGGACCGTGGAAAGGTATGCAATATTTCGGCTCTCATTCTAATTACGATGTTTACATTTATCCCCGACAAATATTTGGTAAATTTGCACTGATCATTATGAACAGGTCGAACTGACAATTCTATCATTTTGAATTTCATGCTGATTTGCACACACTGCAGCACTTTAATCTGATCCGTATTGTATTAAACAGAATAACCAACTCTCTCTCTCTCTCTCTCTCTCTCTCTCTCTCTCTCTCTCTCTCTCAATAATTCAAATAGCAATATAACTGAATATAGAACAGAGCGACAGAAAGATGGAGAACCTCTCTCTCTCTCTCTCTCTCTCTCTCTCTCTCTCTCTCTCTCAATAATTCAAATAGCAATATAACTGAATATAGAACAGAGCGACAGAAAGATAGAGGACCTCTCTCTCTCTCTCTCTCTCTCTCTCTCTCTCTCTCTCTCTCTCTCAAAAATTCACTTAGCAATATAACTGAATATAGAACAGAGCGACAGAAAGATGGAGAACCCCCCCCCCCCTCTCTCTCTCTCTCTCTCTCTCTCTCTCTCTCTCTCTCTCTCTCTCTCTCTCAATAATGCACATAGCAATATAACTGAATATAGAACAGAGCGACAGAACGATGGAGAAACCCCCCCCCCCTTCTCTCTCTCTCTCTCTCTCTCTCTCTCTCTCTCTCTCTCTCTCTCTCTCAATAATTCACACAGCAATATAACTGAATATAGAACAGAGCGACAGAAAGATGGAGAACCTCCCCCTCTCTCTCTCTCTCTCTCTCTCTCTCTCTCTCTCTCTCTCTCTCTCTCTCTCATTTTGGTGCCTGTCAATTCCAGATTGGTCCATCTGATAGGGCTTATTCATTTGTAAGTTTTTTCTTTTGTTGGAAAAGCATGTTATCCCTTATCATATTTGGTATTGGGCAGTCTTCAGTTTCTCCTCTTATCGAACAGTGAGGGTTCTGTGTATTCAGGAATTTTTCCCGAATGTTTTTGTTGTATCCTGGATTCCTGCTTCCATTAATCTATATTTGCCGATGCCCCTACGTCTATCATGCGTTCCTTTGTACATATTTGTTAGTCTTTTAAGTATTATTTTATATTTTATTGAAATAATTTATTTATTTTGATAAATATTGAATGAAGCTTAATAAGGGTAGGAGTGCCTTAAATCCGTTAAGATTTATTAAACATTAGTTTGTTAATCCTTGGAACCTCTTCATTGGATATATTAAGTACACCAATTTAAGAATGTTATTTGTCAATAACTTTTTCTCATAATTGCATCGTTTGTCATAAAAATTAAAATTTGGTATCGATTCATATGATTGAAAGTAGGTAATGCTCACCATAGGCAATGGCAACAAATCTTATATTTTGGGGGGTTTGTCCAATTTTTTTTATACTCTCATATATTATTTTGAGAATTCGTAGTGTTTTGTAGGGGCTTGTTTTAAGGGACTTGTGGAACAAATGTTACTTAAGTTCCTCTTGTTTAATATATATATATATATATATATATATATATATATATATATATATATATATATATATATCTCAATTACATAAATGTGGAAATTTATTTACAATTTCCTCTGTATTTGAAATTTATGGTAGGATAATTTTCCTTGTCGTATTAAGGCAATGCTAAACTAGAGAAATACTTTTAGAGTCGGTTCCTGATTATATTCTTGTAGTTGGGAGATATTTTTCTCTTATATCAGTCTTTATTAATAAAGGTTTTTTTTCTGGCTTCCAAATAAATTATTAATAATTTTATTAAAAGACTGAATATGTTCTGCATAAGAACATTAGAATTAAGATATGTTTATCAGGGGTATCATGCGTGTTATATTTAGTTTCTAATTTGTATTTTTTTTTCAGTTCAACATTGCGTGTAATTTGTCTTCAGATGCGCAACTTTCAAGAAGATTCAAGTATTCATACTTCTCTGCACCAAATGAATCTCTTTAAGAGACAAGGTGAGTAATTTAACTTTTACATATCCTCTATCTGCAGTTTTATGTAAGTTTTTTTTCTGGAATTTCTGTGTATTCTTTGTGACCTCAAGGAGGGTTCAAGATACAACGGAAGAGAGGTCCAAAAATCAAAAATTTTAAGTAATTTTTATTTTTCCTAACATACTAACCGAGAACGGAAGAGAGGTCCGAAAAGTAAAGTTATAGAATTAAGCTTCGTCCCTTTATATATTCAATACCTTGCGATAAATGCAAAATAATGTAATACAGAGGGAAGCGGCATTGCAATATATACGGATTTCCTGTGGTAATGTTTCAAAAGGGACCTGCTTGTTCAAGTTCTTGGATTTTGGGGAATAATTGAGGAAATGTGTCTTAGATTATTGGTTTGTGGAAAGCAGATGGAATAATAACTTGACGTAATGGTGATTTTGCTTTTGAATATGTATATAAGGTTTAGGAAAAGGTTAAGCAGTTGGAAGGTCAGGTTGAAGAGTAAATTCCATGTAAAATGTGCCCCAAAAACAGTAGTTGAAAGAATGTGGTCTTAAATGTTCACTACATCTGCAACCAAGAACGCATTAAACCACCTTCCTGATGAACAATTTCTGTCTTCTGGTAAGATGGCGTAGAGGTGGTTTTTTATGTGTAGGCTACATACAAAAAAATGCTAATATCTAAAGTTGCAGGGGATATGCCATTGTGTGTACTCAGTCTCCTTGTTTGGTTACGAAATTATAATTTAGTCTCTTGTATGCTTGCCAATTTGGTTACGAGGAGGCTGTCGGTATTTTAATAGGAAATCGGTCTTTTCTTTGTTTAACCAAAATTTAACACACTGGGTGTTAGATAAATTTCTTCAATGGACTTTTATCAAAAATTGCATACCACATAAAAAGCTTCAGAAAATTTCAACTTAGTGGAGGACAAATAATTTTATCCATTCTTGTATGAAGATCAAAGACAGCAGTTAGATATTTAGTTATGCCTACACGTTTTTTGACTTAATGATACCTAAGGTGACGGAATCTTCATGTGTTCTTGTAATTTCAAAATAATTGACTTTGTTGAACTGGAAAAGGGGTTTTTATTTACGCATAAACTTACTCTAGTTTCAGACTAGTTTTTAATATCTTAAAGAAGAAAATTTCAATATCTAGCCAAAATATATAAACGGTGAAGGATAAAGATATTGTTAGAAATTACAAGAATTTGATTATTTAAACATATACAATTAAAATAAGGAACAAGGGGATTCAGAACCAGCTATCTTTTTGTGCACCCAATTTTAAAAATTGATTGCGCAAAATCAAACTAGATGAAGCTACCATATCAAAGCGAGATAAATTACATCCTAAAAAACTCACTTATGTCTCGATGGATAGCCAGATATCAAAGACTACACCAGTCTTAGAGGAGTTGTTATAATAAGATGTGTATGGAAGAGTAAAATTTATAAATTAGCCTAAATATCGCGAGGATATTTGTTTATTAGCAGTGATGGTCAGATGGTGTTGACTAACTGTCTGTATGTAACTTCAACTAGAAGGTGGAAAGGGGCGAGAAAATCCGCACCAAAGAGAGGTAGTGTAACGCCTGTGATGATGAAATTCCACTGATACTGGGTGTCTGGTAACCGTGGGTAGAGATGGCAGATCCGATGGTGGCCACCAGGCAAATATAAAGTCTTGGAATGTTGGGTTTGTGCCTTTAAGAGGGAACAATAGGCACCAGTATCTACAAGAAAGCACAACTGAGGGCGAGGGCTATCATACAGTAGCTACTGAGGGCATTATTTATAGCACAAGTATGGGGCAGCATAGGTTTTACCATTAAAGATATACATAGTAATGGTATACCAGTGGTCCTTTTCGAAGTTGTATAAATATTTACGCACTTAATTCAACTATATTATTGCAGTTTAAATTTTGTGAGGTTTATTGTAAATATTGGCCTGGCATAGGACACTGCCATCATGTACAGCTCCTGCCAAGATGTGTGAGGTCGTTTGCTTTAAAATTAAATAGCCAAATAATGTAAAATGCTCAATATTCAAACAAATGTAGCAATATAATGAAATATTTTGCCAGGTAAAATTCACGATGTAATAGATACCTACGTCTGAGGAACGACGTAATAAAACTAGCACGTGGAGTCATGATGCATTGGAACAGCAACGGCAAATTCAAGATGTAATGAAAAATATATTTGCTCAATATAGAGTAGGAAGCTTTCAAAATGCTCTCAAAAAGTTATAGAAGTTTCGTGTAACTCTGCTTATTGGTCAAAAATGTTGTGTAGTATTTTTTAGTAGAAAGGCATCTTGGAAAGGGTAGAAGGGACTGAATTTATTTCCGATGTGAAGGAATATTCAGTTATCCGTGTGCCATGATATTGCCTTAAAAGAATACAATGACCATATAATAGTTTTTACGCAATTATCCAAGCTCGATTAAGAGAAAGGTGGAGTTAAATGCACATAAGTTATCTACCTATCGTCGTTGGGTGGATTTCGAACACTGCTGAGAAAATTAAGGCTCCAATTGGAACGGGGTTTTCACACGAAGAGGAAATCTTATGGAAATATTTGTTATTGGTTGGCTGTAAAACGTATTTATCGTTTTCATATAATATACAACTTTTTAAAACTAACTCGTCTGTGTTTTCTAACTTTAAGATCGAGGATACTTTCATTTTAATCGAGTTGATGAAATAAAATCATGATTTTCAGACAGCTTGAATTTCGGACTTGATATTTTGTTGGTTGACGTTTTGAATGATATCGTTTTTTTTTTACTAATCATTCACTAGATGTGCTGTCTTTTTAATTACAGTGTTTTAATTGTTCATGTCATAGGGAGAAGTAAGCATTATTTCTATTTACATTTATACAGTGGGTAATTTAATTTGACGTGAAGTTACCATATTGTGGGTCGTTCGATTAACAAAGTTGAACCTTGTTAGATCTGTCCAATTCTCGAGTGTATATGTATATATATTTTATATTCTTATGTATATATTTATATGTACGTATATGTATATTTATGTATATTTATGAACATTTATGCATGTATTATATATACACACACACACGCACACACACACACACACAGACACACACACACACACACATATATATATATATATATATATATATATATATATATATATATATATAAATATATACATATATATATATATGTGTGTGTGTGTGTGTGTATTTAGATGTATATATACTGCATGTATATTTATATATGAATATTTATGTGCATGTATTATATATATATATATATATATATATATATATATATATATATATATATATATATGTGTGTGTGTGTGTGTATATATAGATATATATATATATATATATATATATATATATATATATATATATATATATATATATACTATATATATATATATATATATATATATATATATATATATATATATATATAATATATATGGGTGTATAAATGTGTTTGTATATGTTTGGATCTTGGTTTTTTAACATCAATCTGTTTCACCTAGCTGGATTAGGCTTCTAAGAAAACAAATCAGTCATTGCTTTTGCAATCCTGGGCAGGTTGTAGGTTGAAGAAGGTTCCAGCAACCCTTTAGAGACTACCCTGACATTTTAATTTTTGACCCATTTCTATATACTATTATACATTCACTGAATAGTTTGAAATATTTCATTTACATTCTTCTTTTTTTTTCCTCGCATATCTGAAATCTCTAAGTATAATACATTTTATACTCTTACTTAATGGTGAGGGAGAATAGACCCTTTAAATGTGGTAATATTTTCTGCCTTGAGGAGAACACTTCAAAGTCAATATTTGAGTCTCAATTTTAGCTAACGTCTGTTCTCTTTCCCGAGGATACTCTAAAGCTCACTTTTCTATTACTGCAGAAAATTATAATAATGATGATAATATTAATAGTATTAATAATGAAATAATGATGGTAATATTAATAGTACTAATAATGATGATAATCATGATAATTTAATCTTGCTTTTCTTTGGTTAAATGTAATAGATGTTTTTTCCATCCACTACTTTAGTTAAATATTATGATTTCTCTTTAAGTGCCATTCAAAACTAGGGTTAGATTCGATATTGCCGGAGATAATTAAAGGCTTAAGATATTGTAAAAATTAAATAAAACCATTATAGATAAAAATTTAAACATAATTTTTCAAGTGTATTCACTTGCATATGCGATTGATTAATATATTAAAGATAAATACAGAGCAAATCGACATGGTAAGAATGATAGGCAAACCAAGTCCCTCAGTAGTCTATTGCCACGTCAACGGGATGATAGTTTTGCTTAATTTTATATGTGAGATTAATAGAAATAAAAAAATAACTCAGTAAGTTAGCATTTACAGTTAATTCCCTTTTATTATTTCTTGTTGATTACTTTGTCTTATGCACCCTTTAATACATACATATACCAAGGCACTTCCTCCAATTTTTGGGGGTAGCTGATATCAAACAAATAAAACAAAAAAGGGGACCTCTCCTCTCTACGTTCCTCCCAGCCTGACAAGGGACTCAACCGAGTTCGGCTGGTACTGCTAGGATGACACAGCCCACCCTTCCCCGTTATCCACCACAGATGAAGCTTCATAACACTGAATCCCCTACTTCTGCTACCTCCACGGTCATTTAAGGCACTGGAGGAAGCAGCAGGGCCTACCGGAACTGCGTCACAATCGCTCGCCATTCATTCCTATTTCTAGCACGTTCTCTTGCCCCTCTCACATATATCCTCCTATCACCCAGAGCTTTCTTCACTCCATCCATCCTCCCAAACTTTGGCCTTCCTCTTTTACTTCTCCCGTAAACTCTTGCATTCATCACCTTCTTTAGTAGACAGCCATTTTCCATTCTCTCAACATGGCCAAACCACCTCAACACATTCATATCCACTCTAGCTGCTAACTCATTTCTTACACCTGTTCTTTCCCTCACCACTTCATTCCTAACCCTATGTACTCGAGATACACCAGCCATACTCATTAGACACTTCATCTCAAACACATTCAATTTCTGTCTCTCCGTCACTTTCATTCCCCACAATTCTGATGCATACATCACAGTTGGTACAATCACTTTCTCATACAGAACTCTCTTTACATTCATGCCCAAACTTCTATTTTTTACTGCTCCCTTAACTGCCCCAAAAACTTTGCATCCTTCATTCACTCTCTGACGTACATCTGTTTCCACTCCACCATTTGCTGCAACAACAGACCCCAAGTACTTAAACTGATCCACTTCCTCAAGTAACTCTCCATTCAACATGACATTCAACCTCGCACCACCTTCCTTTCTCGTACATCTCATAACCTTACTCTTACCCACATTAAATCTCAACTTCCTTCTCTCAAACACTCTTCCAAATTCTGTCACTATTCGGCCAAGCTTCTCTTCTGCGTCTGCAACCAGTACAGTATCATCCGCAAACAACAACTGATTTACCTCCCATTCATGGTCATTCTCGTCTACCATTTTCAATCCTCGTCCAAGCACTGGAGCATTCACCTCCCTCACCACTCCATCAACATACAAGTTAAACAACCACGGCGACATTACACATCCCTGTCTCAGCCCCACTCTCACCGGAAACCAATTGTTCACTTCATTTCCTATTCTAATACATGCTTTACTACCTTTGTAGAAACTTTTCACTGCTTGCAACAACCTTCCATCAACTCCATAAACCTCATCACATTCCACATTGCATCCCTATCAAGTCTATCATACGGTTTCTCCAGATCCATAAACGCAACATACACCTCCGTACCTTTTGCTAAATATTTTTCGCATATCTGCCTAACTGTAAAAATCTGATTTATACAACCCCTACCTCTTCTAAAACCACCCTGTACTTTGATGAAAATGGAAAATATCATATTAAGGAAAAATAATAGTATTAATAAAGAATAAGCACCGAACAATGATACGTAATCACAATATTCATGTTTTGTCAATAAAATAAAGTGATTTTCATCAGTTAAAATCATGGGTGTGACCTTATTACATTGTGTCTTTCTAATAAAAAGAAATAATGCTGAGTATGTTAGCAGTAAGTAATTGGAAAGGGAAAGTAGTGGATTCACAAATATCTGGGCAGAAAGCCATTTTCGTCTCGTAAGCCTTTGTATGGAAGTAGATAATCTAATTTGCTCTTGGAAACACATTTGATTACAAAAGAGAACTTGCAATTGGTAGCTGAATTTGAGCTGAATGTCTTATTAAACTTTAGTTATTGGACATGTCTTGTTTATTATTCCGTCCCCCGACCTTCCTTCTTTATCATCGATTATTTTTCGACATAGTTAACATTCCTTTTCGCACTGTACTTGCATTTGAGTCCTACTGCAGTCTCAGTTAGTTATATACACGTAGTAGGACCAGGATCTTTAATTTGATATATTATTTTATTGATTCTGTGAATCATATTTGAAAATTAAATAGTTTCTTGATTATTTTGTTCTATCGATTACGGGCAATTTAGTTTTAATATTGAACCATAAATTTGCTTTTAACTGAATAAATCAAAATTGGGAATTCACTGCTGAATGATATATAAAGTTTGAACTTTTTTGGCTTGGATGGTTTCCAGGGGAAATTTTTATTACTCCTTTGAAATGTCGCCGCTGGAATGTAGCCCGAAGTTGAAAACATTTTTGTTGGGTCGATGGAGTCATTTTAGAAATTGGTTTCATTTATTACAGCGTCTATTTCATTTCGTTTTACGGAGAGAGAGTTTAAAAGTTATAATAGGATTGTTTGAGGTTAAAAAGGACGATTTTATTTCATGTATTATATCCATTTTAGTTTTCCTTCGGCCAAGTCATTTAGCATTATAAGATGGTTATAAATTTTCTATGTGAAGTTACGTCTGTATAGAATAAATTTTTCTTGTAATTATTGTTACTATTGTTATCTGTAATAAAGCGTTAATTTAATTAAGCTCTGCATAATTTTTCCAAATACATGTAGTATTTACTCATAAATGACTTTTATATATTCTTGAGAATAGATGAATAGTTTCAGAATTGAAAGTTCAAAGACCGCAATGCATGAACGATAGATCGCACTTGCCGCAGCATCCCAATATCCTATCAGGAATAAAATCCTAAAAGATTGCTCCCATTTCACTCAATCTATCTAAGTGTCGAGTTTGACGCACCCGGTTAAAAGTCTTTTATCAATTCAATATTTAGTTATTATTTTTATATGAACAAAACTTAAGAAAATCTGTGAAAACTAGATGGTTTTCACTTTAAAGGAAATGTCTTCATATGCATGTGAATTTGTAAGATTTGTTCCAGTTAATGTGAAATTTACATAATTTACAATTTTTTCAATTTTTTTAAAGGCATGAATAATGAGAATATTTTCAGTTTATCATTACTCCTATCAAGGACTATCACTTACGATACATTATTTTTTACCTTCACTCTACCAGTCGTTCCATGGCATTACAAAACTTGATAATCTAAAAAAATATATACTGTATATATATATATATATATATATATATATATATATATATATATATATATATATATATATATATATATATATATATATATATATATATATATATATATATATATATATATATATATATATATATTTATATACATATATATATATGTATATGGTTGGCCGCTAGTGCTTGCGAATTCTGTTTTCCATAAAAAATAGGTAGTTTATTTTTATTTTATATGCCAAGCTGTTTTGTGTCATTGATTATAGTCTATTTTTACTCAAATACCTTATTATGAATTTGGAGGCCATTGGTATTATATGCATACGTAAAATCTTACCATAATAAAAAATTGATTTATTTATATTTATTGCATTCTATTTATAAATAATATTCCACTCGCTTATGGTGCCGTTAAAAGTTGGCTGCTGATGCTTGCAGCCTTATCATTACTGATTTGAACCATGCAAACCACCTTTAGAGCGAGTTCCCTTAGAATATGTACGATTACGAGAAAATCACTCTTCCACGTCGGACCCTCCCTTTCCTGGGTTACCTAGTTAAATTCTATGTAAAGGCATGGACAAGAGATCACTTAACATCAGTGCTGGAGAAGTTTTGAAAATGTACAATTGTTCGGGGATCATTCCTTTGAAATTCAGTCCAGTTCTCTTCAGTCTTGAGAACCGTTAGAAAGTCCTAGCCCTCCTTCGCACTAATAATGCAATGGCCAGACAAGGATGATACGACCCTTGGTGCAAGATTCCATTAAGTTTATTCTGTGCTGCAGATAAGCGAACCTCCTAAACCAGATGTAATTGCATTCCCATTCAACGACTTCCCCTCTGATAAAGTTGAGAGAAACCCGCGCGAAAATTAATGCCACTGCGCTTGTGATACTAGTTTGAGACTTTGAAGTTCTTGTATGGCTGCCATGAAAAGTTGAATTTATTTCATTATTCTAGAAAAAAAAGTGTTATATCTATATACAACAACAAGCTCTCCATATTCACATACAAAGTACCTTGTTACCTTGTTTCTTAAAATTTCAATGGTAACACTTACAAATGATACACCAATCCACATCAGTTCAAATATGAAAACAAGGATCTTATGATTAATACTGTCAAAGCCAGTACTAAAGCCAAGACCAATCACATAAAGTCCATGTGATCGCCATATGAATAACAAGTACACAACCCAAAATCATGTGGAATATGTACGGCAGTGTCGAATTTAACCCCCATCTCTCTTTAAAGCCTGATGAGTATGACAATCGACTGTCGCTTCGATTTCGACTTAGCAGAGGTTTGAATCCTTGGCTGACCAGAAATTCTCATCATGAAATTAATGTCCCCACGATTCTGTGATTCCGAAGCTGAGGTAAATCGATATTTGAAAAATTAAAATGACTGTTGTTAGTGATAATATTATCATACAACAGTCAAGTGTTGCAAACTAACTAATAGACTATATTTGTAAAGATTGCTTTATCTCTATTCTAAGTTCAAAACCTGAATTAGACAGGAACTATGTACGGCAGACTCGGAATCAACTCTTCCCACTTTATAGCCTCGTGTGTATAACACTAGACGAACATTTCGATTTCAATTCCCCAGTGGTTCGAATCCTTCCCGAGCTAGAAATTATTATCATGAAATCAATTTTTCCTTTAGTTTTAATATTGCCTTAAAACAGTGATAAGAATTTTCATATAGGCTACAATGGTGGAAATAGATTTATTTCCATTTTCATTACAAAAACCTGCATTTGACCGGAATTTGTATGACAATCTGAATCTACTCTTATCTTTCTATATAGCTTAAAGGGTATAACAATCTACTGTTCTTTCGAATTTGACTCTCCTTGGCTGACCAGAAATTCTTAATATGATAAGATTAATTTCCCCGAGGCGAGTGAATTCGAGATTAGGAGGTACTTTTGGCTTATTTGAAGAAATTAATATTACAAGTTTGATAGAATTATCTTTATATATGTTTATATGTTATTCATATGTATGTATATATATATATATATATATATATATATATATATATATATATATATATATATATATATATTATATGTTTATACACACACACACACACATATATATATATATATATATATATATATATATATATATATATATATATATATATACTGTGTATGTATTTACACTGTATAAATATGTATATATACTGTATGTATACCTATATATTTATAAGTATACTTATTTCTGTATCTATATATCTTTATACGTATGTATCTAAAAATATATATTTATGCATATTCATATATATATATATATATATATATATATATATATATATATATATATATATATATATATATATATATATATATATATATATTTGATGTTTGTCTTGATTTGTGTGCCCTAATGTTAATTTGTGTAATTTTTACTCCAAATATCTAAGAAAGAAGGGGACTTAGGAAAATCTCGAAGAAACAAAGATAACACCCTGGTAATATATAATGCAATTTAAGCTAATTATTTATCTTCCTAATGATCGCAGGTCTTGCACTGGATCTTATCTTATTACAAGTGTTAATCTTATCGGCTGTCTTTATGAGACAAGGCAGCTGTTTAGGAGGCTATATTGGTGTAGCATCTTCCCATACGTTAGTGGTGTTAAGGAAAGATCGTCTGTACTTTATTGTGTACTAATTCTCTCCTCGTAAGTTAAGGGGTAATGCTTCAGTTTTTATAAGATGTTTATTTATTTTTCTTTTTTGATATTAGAAAATTGAGAAATAATAGGGTTAATTCCCTTTTTCACAGAAAGTTTTTAGTACTCAGTTGTCAGATTTCATTTTGTAAAATTGTACAAAACTTTTAATTGAAGTCTAATTTCATCTTAGAAATAACCCGTCAAAAACAATAATGATTTTTGGTCAAGGCAGCACAATGTTAATATTATAAGCAATGAGACCATTTAGTTGATAAACAACCACTAACAGAATGGAACTCCCATATGTGCATGGAATTTATTGCACACTATTTCTTATAGTACAAAATATTATATAATTTAATTCCAAATAAAGGAGCCAGAGGAAAATAATCAAGCGGGGAAAGGCGTCCTGCAGATTCCCTGCTGTTAGAGAAAGAGGACTTACCAATCATAGAGCTTACGTTAAGATGTTATACGAAAGACTGAACCACATTTTCATTGCACAATTTTTCTTCCATGCTGGTTCTTTTAAGAAAAATCTTTTTGCTGAAAACCAGACTTTCGCTCATTTTGCTGGCATCCTTACGGAAAGTGTTTCCTTTGAAATAGTTACTACATCTTATGGGATGAAAGAATTGTGAAGGTCGAAATAAAGGGATTAAAATGGATTGAAATGAAGGGTATGAAAAAAAATATTCTTTTTTTTTATTATTATCGTTGATAGATTCTTGCTTTTTTGGGGGACATACAAATAAAATACTTCTTTTAACGCACACACACACTTGTGCATACAGCTCACAGAAACACGAAATGCTGAAATTCATGCACACACATATATGTCTGCATATATACATATATGTATATATATACATCTATATATTTATTTGTTTATTTCTAAATATATATTTGTATGTATACACACACACATATATAAATTATATATATATATATATATATATATATATATATATATATATATATATATATATATATATATATGTGTGTGTGTGTGTGTGTGTGTGTGTGTGTGTGTGTGTGTCGGTGTGTGTGTGTATGCATTTGTGTATATTTCATATTTTATATAATATTAAAAATAGGTTTTGTGGGTTGAATATTTATTTGCATAAACATAGTGTAATCTTTGCTGAAATTAAAACTTTTTTTTAACAAATCTAAGAATATATGCAAATGAATAATGTCGGAAAAAAAGATTTATTCGCCAAAGAAAATCCCTCCGCTTCCTTTTTTTTCTCATATTTTAAAACTGTTGACCCAAGTTCTCTCTCTCCCTGAAGAGATTAAATAGCATGAAAAGTGTGGTGATGTTCGAGTTGAGTAACTTGAATTCATATTTTTCTTAGCTGTACTGCGCGTGTCGCCTAATCTAACGTGGCTATTGTGCTGTAGACTATGATTGATGGCCTTCATAAGCTTTTATTGCACAGGGCGCGCACGCATTTTCATAATTTTCATGTAATATCCAACCACAGAAGAGTCGCACATTTGCATAAACACACTTAATATGTTTTAAATTTCACCGTGTTTATTTTAGGTAATTATCGCATTAGGCTTGATTTTTCATTCGTGGGTAAACACTTAACCCTAAAAATTTAATCCAGATGAATTGCAAAAGAAAATAAATAACTGGTGGGTACTATCATTATCTGGTTATATCTCAGTTTCTAAATGCATTTTCATACTATTCATTACAAAAGACTTTAATTTTTTTTGAGGGGGGGGGGGGGGGTTGGATGCCTGTGTACATTAGGTGTGATCATTTATGCTTTTATGTTTAGTGATGATAAATGTCTTCAAGTGTTTTTTGGTTGATACTGTAATGTTGATACCTCTCAAAGTATCTTTTATTCGTGAATCGTCAATTATGTTTCAACTTTGGAAAGAATGGAAAGTTTTAGAATTAAAAGTTTTAAGGTGTATCATTTCATATACCTTGATCAAACTAAATGTATTCTAATAAGGTCGCAGATGCCCTTTCCAGGAATACTATTAATGCCATCCAAATCGGATATACCTAGACTGTGACCCCTAGATAGTAGGACGCCAGAAGGGTAACGAAGACCTACAGTGCCTCTGGCAGGGACATGCCACCCTTTTGTGAGGGGATTTCGTCATAGATACTGGAGAGAACCATTACCTATGAGACAATTCCTATTTTCTATTAGTTTTGAGGAGGAACGCTTTCAACCTTACCCAAGATTTATCTCGCCCTCCAGGCCTCTCCACTGACGGCATCCTATTTGAGCTATACATTTTGAGGGCAATGAAGACACATTAACTTCCTTGACAAACATCAAAGATCACAAAGTACACAGAATCCGGGGTAGGGAAATTCAAGGCAATCGATCGCCACCTTTTCCACATTGACGTCGACATTGTGAGACCCATAACCGCCTCCGAAATATATAGAAACCTTTTCATCATCATCAACCGGGATTCCAGATGACCCGAGGCAACACCTGACAAACAGCAGATAGTAGAAAGCTGCTCAGAAGCTGTAATCAATTTTTTTCAGCAAACACGGACTTCCCTAGTACATAACTAGCCATGGGGAGCTAATTTCTCGTCAGCCCTATGGGGTTACCTTGCCACCAGCCTCGGGACCAAATTAAACCATATGACGATGCACATCCTTATAACCAATGGTATAAGCCATCGCTTCCATCGCTCACTGCCAAATGTCAGGATGAATGGTGGAAAAAGGATTTGCCATAGATCCTACTAGGACTGAGAATGGTAAGAGCCTCAGATGCAGTCCTCAACACTTTGCTGGTAGAGGCACAATCTACGGACGATAATTAGCAATACCCCCAGATGTATTACAGGAACCCTATGGACTCTTTAATCCCCCCCCCCCCTCCCCATGACCATAAAGCAGCAGTAAAACTTCTTCCAGAAAGAAACACATACTCCTCAGCCAAGAAATCCTACATCCCCGCAGAACTACTGTTTTAAAGATCAAACACTGTAAGTGATTAGTAGTTATAAAGACAAATGGTTATCATCTGTAGGTAACCTTGAATTCAGTCTTAGCCGCAAATTAGACATCAGGTGTTTGTAGGTGGGAATCAAATACGGTAAATAAATTCATTTCAGATAAATAACGTCCCAAGTATTTGAGTGGATTGTAATACTATTTTATTTTTTGATGTGGTGAAAAAGAACGAACAAGTTTACTCTTGTTTAAAAGTGCATAACGCTTATCAAGAGAGGTCAAGTACATGGAGAAGTCTCAAATGATCAAATATTGCTGGCTATAATGTAAACATTAACACATGTTTTGTCATGATGTTTAATCGGCTTATTTCCTGTTCATAAATGACAGCGCAAAGAACATTTTAAGGATCTTTTCCAAATAACAAATATCATTTTTTCTCATTAGTCTAAATTTGAACGCAATTTTGTTCATTCTGTGAATGGATGCTTGTACATGCTTACTTATCTAATAAGTAAAAAAAAATGACTGTGTAAAAACCAAATTAAGAAATCTCTCGATTAAATACGTTTAGGCCTTGCCTTTGCAATAAACACCCCTAAAAACAAAATCACCTATTAGTCATAATGCAGCTGTTTTACTTCTGTATATTTCTTGAAAATGAAAAAGGAAATTTCTCATTAAATCTTGGCTCATGTTTTTGTGCGACCACTTAATAGAATAAAGAATGAGGTTCATTGCATCCAACAATATATAACTCGACCGGTTAACGATAGATGAAAGTTAGAGAGAGAGAGAGAGAGAGAGAGAGAGAGAGAGAGAGAGAGAGAGAGAGAGAGAGAGAGAGAGAGAGAGAGAGGGAGGATGTAGAAAAGCAAAATTAATATAGAAAGCCATGAATGAAAAAAAACTGCATCCCGTCTAGATACAAATAAACGGTTTTACTTGGACTTTTATAAAGTTTATAATAACCTATTCGATTCCACGAGTCTTCATTTCAATTTCAAGTTCAGTTTTGTTGCAAATTCAGTTTTCATTTTCATACAGCCTGATTCAGTTATAGTATTTTTCACGACAGGCGGTAGCTAGCGAGCTTTTCATTATATTCTTACGTGAAGTCGAAAAGTTTAGTATTCATTATTTATAATACAAAATTGTTATTTCATTTGTTTCCTAAACCTTCATACATTTCTTTTATGGCTAAAAAGACATTATATTTTGAGTTTAGTGTTTGCATATATTTGTATGTATAGTCATTCTCCCCATCTGCTCTACATGGGTAATATTTGAAGGATTTTCTAGGAATTATCACCGTTGATAGGTTTAAAAAAAAAAAAAAAAAGGTAAAAAAAAGTGCTCATCGAAAATACCTTCATTAATGACATATTTTCTGGCTCTTATTTTTTTCAGGAGTTTTGTTGTTGAAACTTATTTTCTTTTCATATGTCTTCTTGGTACATGTAACTTTTATTGATAAGCTGCAGAATGCAATATTTTTAAAGAGAATCTTATGAATTGTCAAAGAACAGTATTTTTGAGTATTAGAAGTATTAGTTAACAAAATATTTATGCTAAACACTTAACGTTGCACTATATTGATGAGTTCCATTGACGATTGACTTCTTTGATAAGAATTTTATTCTTGGAAAATCATTGAAAACATAGTTTTATCATACTTTTAAAGGTGAATTTATCCTTAAGAAGAAACAACATTGAGTTTTCCATTTCATTATTTTAGTGATTAAAGAAAAATGTTAAAGAAGCTGTTGTTGAGGCTGATTTAATTGCTGTATGATTATAGTAATATGATGATAATCATTATTATTATTATTATTATTATTATTATTATTATTATTATTATTATTATTATTATTATCATTATTATCATTATTATCCTGTTTTTCCTAGTTGTAAAAACAGGATACTTTAAGCCTAAGGGCTTAATTAGGGAAAATAGACCAGTGAGGAAAGGAAATAAGGAATAGCGTGCATGAATAGCACTATCCTAGAGTAAAGTATAATGGTTTGACTTTGTAATGTGCTTCTGGAAGTCTCTTCTACCCTGACCAAGTGAAAAGTAGCCACTGAACAATTACAGTGCAGTTGTTAACCCCTGAGTGAAGAAGAATATTTCAGTTCCCTTAGTGTTGTCAGGAAAGAGGAGAATGTGGTAAGAATAGGCCATACTCTTCGGTGTTTGTGTAGGCAAAGGAAAAAGGAGTTCCATAGAAAGCTGAAATAGAAAATTTTGAATTGAAGAAATATTTGGTAATTTCTGCTTTTATTTAGTACTTTTCGATTCTTTTTTTTTTTCTTATCAAATGGTTTCTTCTTTCAATTCAAATGAATATATTTTTTTCTTTTACTTTGTATTCAGTCTCTGCACATTTTATAGATATAAACTTCACTCAGAAGGAAAGTAAATCATTGTTCACCGTCAAATAATAGTTCAACTTTTGTACATTTAGCTTTATAACTTTTAATGGTTTTTATTTTGGAACTAAAATTCAAACTTCTATCTTTTTCAGATTAATCTCTAAAGGTAAGTAAAATTATATTTTGATGCTATTGGAGTCTCGTAGACATGAAGTTTCAATGTTACGTTTGATGGTTAAAAAAGTTAAAAAGATATAAATGTTTACTTGCAAGTTTTTGAATTTACCGTTAAGTCTGAGAACTCGTTAAATTATTAGGATTATATTTTCAAACGAAGTCGAAGATCAAAATTAGACCTTAATTTTGTTTATATTAACATATTTTGTTAGATTTTACCAAGAATGCTTTTGGGGGGAATTTTGGTTTACAATACGGGTCAACAACGATATGGTAATACTTTAAACTTAAAAACTTTCCCCATTTATGAACTGATATTTGAGGAAATTAAAACTTGTATTCCCTCGAGAACACTAATTTGAGGTGTTTTTCTGGTTTTTTTCCCTAGTGAGGTGTATGTCATATGCAGATTATATGGATGCATTCGATGGTATTTAATGGTAAACATGTTATTTTTAATTATCTGTATCTTGATTTCAGCACAATGTTCCACTCCTGTATAGTTTATTTTATTTCTGTACATTATATGTGCATTTTGCATGCTTTTCGTATTTTTTAATCGAATTTAATATTTGAATTTGTGTTGTGTAATCGTGGTGGGGAATTTGCCCCTTGTACAAACTAGTTTTAGTAGATCCTTAGACTCCAATAGCAATTTGTACAATGCACATGGTATCCAGAACGGTACATTTTATTAAAATATTACAATGAAAATAAAAGTAACACCAAATTTTGGCTGGGGAAGCAAGTCAATTTTTTTCGGGCAGTGTTATAATTTTATTTATAATCCTTTGTTGTTTCTATTGTTACTCTGGATAATAAACGCGATAAATTAATATATCTAGCTGATGATAAGATGTATTTTTCAACATAATGGGGTCCTATTACCTCACTGTTTCCAGTGATCGGTTTTCATGCTTTGTGAATAAAGTGGAATACCCTACATGATTAAAGAGGTCGTTTATCATTCATCGAATCATGTTTAGGATTCGCCATCTATTTTTGTACTGAAATATAGTTTTATGTCGTAATTTGGACCGATTTGTATCACCTATAACAATGATTGTCTCACATTTTTTACATTTTTTAACAGTCTACTCAGATTATTTCAACTAATTGGTAATTAGATTTAAATTGTTGATCTGTTTTATATTGTTATAAAAAGGATCGTGATCCTACATTTCAATACTTTTGATATTAAAGGATTCAATTTTGTGTTTTTATAAAGATTAAATATTCCAGTAGTGTGGTGAATATTATAATTTATAACGAATCTAAACTATATAAAATTGATTTAACGAATCTAAACTATATAAAATTGATTTAGTGAAGGAAATTTACTCACGTGATTTGGGTGTGAAAATATTGAATAAAACAGGGATTTAGATCTTGCTCTCATAGCTACTAAATGTGTATCGCTTGCCTTAGTTTCTAAAATAATTTTAAATTATAGTTCCTCAATCTTCAAGTAATTTCTCATCATTGTCTTATTTTTTAAAATAATTTGAACTTTAGTTCGTCAATCTTCAAGTAATTTTTTATCATTATCTAATTAGCAATATTTAAACTTTAATTTGATAAAATGTCGTTCTGGATAACCTTTTCATTTTCAGCAGCGCAATATGGATTCGTCAAAGGTATGGGAATTTTCTTCTTTTTTTTTTTTTCTTTTTACAATTGATATTCATCTGAATGTTTGGTAGCTAAAGTGGATAAACACAGGGTATGTTTTCTTAATTTTTTTTTATTCGATGAAATCACTTCGACATTTTTGCGCAAAATTCGGCAATTACCCACCGAATTCGGGGTTTGAATATAGATGGCTTTGTTTCCATGAATGTTTGAGGCCCCAAATTTGAATTCCGGCCAGTTAAAAATACTGCAAGTTCGAATTTTTTTTTTTTTTTTTTTTTTTTTTTTTGGCGGTGGTGGTGGTGGTAGTGGTGGTATCACTTCGATCCATAATCATAATGCTAAA
>NC_090765.1:46201799-46209299 GCF_036898095.1 Palaemon carinicauda | reverse complement strand
GCAAAAATACGTATACACGGACGCACATACGTGTGAACATGAATGCATAGTTCTATTTATATGCACCAGTTTTTAACTAGCTAAATTACATTAATATGCATGTACATAATATAAACCCCTTTAATTAATATGTTAAAGCTTTTTGATTGGTCTTAACGTTGGTGATTATTAAGCTAATTCTTGAATTGTGTCACCGAAATCCTTTGGGGCTGGCGGTGTCTCCTTTGACATGGGCAAATTAGTTTTCTGTGCGCTCTTATATTTACACAAATCTATTTTAAGATATGTTACTATAGATGTCTAAAGATACTATTTAAACCTCTTTAACACACATAAACGCTACTTTAGTCCTGCCTGCGAAATCATATTTATATCAATTTTTTGCTTTGACAATTACAGACATTTTCGGTTGCTTTTGGAAATTTTCGCTTTTGGTAGACCATAATAGATGTTTTAATTCCTCGATTTGTTTTGCTCATGTGTTTTAATTTGAAGTAGATTTAGCGTAGTAATTTGTTGTTCTTATTGTATAGGATTGTTAGTGCCATAATTACAATTAAAAAAAAGGTTATATTTTAAATTTATGTGGTGCAAAAATAAATTTTATGTATCCTATAATGCTCTTTTTATAAAAATGGGTACAATTCAATCAAAATAAGAACGAAATGTGGTGCACTTGTGCATTCTCATTGATCGCAAAATTACTTGTTCTAAGAAAAATATCAACAGAAAATGGAAAGGAAGTTCCGTTGTAATGTTAGTTATATTAGATTGCAATAAACATAATTCTTTCATTGTATGAGTTTCTCTCTCTCTCTCTCTCTCTCTCTCTCTCTCTCTCTCTCTCTCTCTCTCTCTCTCTCTCTCTCTCTCTCTATCTATATATATATATATATATATATATATATATATATATATATATATATATATATATATATATATATATATATATATATATATATATATATATATATATATATATATATATATATATATATATATATATATATATATGTATATGTATGGAAATCAAATTGCCTGAAATTACATAAAAAAAATCAGGTTATATATCAGTTTAGTGAGGTCTGTGTTACTGTATGGACATGAGTCGTGGTTTGACAACGAAATAATATCCAACAGATATTGCAGATTTGAGAACAAAGCCTCTGAAAAATTTTGTGAGTGAAATGGCAGGACACGATTAGAAATAAAACTATAAGAGAGATTACTCTAGTCCCGTATGTGGAGGAGATCATGGTGAGGGGTAGATGGAGATGGTTTGGTCATGCACTTCGCATTTCCCAAGAGAGATTAGTTCATCAAACATCTAATTGGGCTCCATAAGGCACTAGAAGAGTTGGAAGACCCAGGCCTACATGGCTGAGGACTATGGAGCGTGAAGTATCAGTTGATGAATGGAGAAGTATTAATTTAGAAGCTCAGGATATAGACGACTGGCGAAATCTAACCGAGGCCCTTTGCGCCAATAGGCGTAGGAGATGATGATGATGATTATAGTGATATATATATATATATATATATATATATATATATATATATATATATATATATATACATATATATATATATATATATATATATATGTATGTATATATATATATATATATATATATATATATATATATATATATATATATATATATATATATATATATATATATATTGCTTAACTGCTGATTATACGTGAACAAACTTTATGAAAACAATTACTAACAGATCTGCGTTGGTGTCATGAAGTTCTCGCAATTAGGTAAACTTTTGGGAGGCAGCCGTGTAAAATCTGCTCTTAATAGAGTTTGTTAATGGCATTTGAAACCCCATTTGTACCTTGTGTGTGTTTGTTCGCTCGTGTGTTTCCGATGTTTAAAGGTTTAAAGGCCGTCATGAATGCCAGAGGCAAGGGACAGTGACAGTTCCCTAGCCAGCAGGACAATGTCCTAAAGATTGACCACACTATTTTATTTAGTTTCTCTTCCTCTTGTATTGTTAAAATTTTATATAGTTTATATAGGCGATATTCATTTTGATGTTACTCTTCTTAAAATGTTTTATTTTCCCTTTTTCATTTCCTCACTGGGCTATTTTCCCTGTTGGAGCCCCTGGGCTTTTAGCATCCAGCTTTTCCAACTGGGATTGAAGCTTAGCTAGTAATAATAATAATAATAATAATAATAATAATAATAATAATAATAATAATAATACTAATAATATACACATCGCTCGCTTGCGGCGACAACGTCATAACTTAAAAAAAAATTATTTTTGAGTTATCCATATAGACATATTCATCTTCACTGATATGGACTATTGTCACAGCCTTTGATATATCTTAGTTAAAGTCATTAATATGGACTATTGTCACAGCCTTTGATATATCTTAGTTAAAGTCATTGATATGGACTATTGTCACAGCCTTTGATATATCTTAGTTAAAGTCATTGATATGGACTATTGTCACAGCCTTTGATATATCTTAGTTAAAGTCACTGATATGGACTATTGTCACAGCCTTTGACCAATCGAATGTATTATCTGAGTTAGCCTATTGACAGCCGGGTCATTATTAATGAACACCCTGGAGACCGCCATCATATGCTGTTTTGTTTTGACATACGTCTTCAGATGTTTGGCTGACATGAAGTAAATTATATTCGGAACATGAAATACGATATATATATATATATATATATATATATATATATATATATATATATATATATATATATATCTACAGTATATATATATATATTATATATATATATATATATATACTGTAGATATATATATATATATATATATATATATATATATATATATATATATATATATATATATATATATATATATATACTGTAGATATATATATACAGTATATATATATATATATATATATATATATATATATATATATATATATATATATATATATATATACAGTATATATATATATATATATATATATATATATATATATATATATATATATATATTATTTTATTCTGATTTCGATATCTATTTTTTTTTAATAAGTTTTATGAAGTCCACTTATATTTAATATTTGACAGAAGGCAATTTTTTTCATCTATAGCATAAAATATATATTTTTCTGATTTTTTTTTTTTTTTTCAGAAAGGTTTTGAGATTTATTTAAGTACTACCCTTATATTTTGAATCTCCGATACGGGTATGACGCATAAAAACATTCATAAAATGATAAACAAAGGATGTTATCCTTGGCTTCTTCACTGTATTAACTTTATAAAACGTTTGCTTAGTGCTATTTATTACATTTTCAATAAAACGCTGGTAGGATAGTGAAGATTATTGGGTATTTCTTCAATTTGTAAACTCGTCTTTTATGTAGTCAAGGTTCCATATTCTTAGTGACCAAAGACACAGAGAGAAAATACACAGCACTTCATAATTAGAACGTTATGAATGAAAAATAAACATTTATGCTCATGCCATTCGAATAAAATATATACGATAATTCTGCATTATAATGTTAAATTTTGTAATACTACTTATTCTTTAGTTCTTTCTTCTCTTTGGTTACAAATATGTTTGTCTTGCTATCATAAAAACCCACACGTTTATGGAAACTATTCCTGATCATTCTGAAACCTCCCCCCCCCCCCCGACTGTTTATTTTATTGTCACATACTCAGCGTTAAAACTAGTTTTATTTCAATATGGCGTATAGGCAATTTCATCATTGTCTGTATTGTAACGCTATGTAAACTTCCATTATACACTCTCTCCAAAGTCTGCAATATTTTGGTACCAGTGACAATAACTATTGAGAAGGGAGATTTGTTTCAGCCGTATGTTTGCAGCGCTGTAATCCTGCTCTGATGTTTATATATAGATATATATTCCATACGTTTCGAATGACTATATAGACTCACCAGTATATTGATTCTTTTCATCATGTCTGTTTAATCTAAATCGTAATACCGAAAAAAAAAATTCCCAGCGCTCTCGAATTTATTCGAAATTGTCGATCATATCGTGTACCGACAGTTTTTTGCTGTGAGTGTACATGATTTTTGTTTGCAAACAGATTAATGAATTTTCTTGTTTCGGTGCTCAAAGTTGAAAAAAAAAAATAAAATAAAAAACATTATGATTAGAAAGACAAAGAATATATCGTGGTTTTTGGCTACAAAAAGATTTGCTACAAATTACAGATATGCAGCATAATGTGTATAGTGTGATCTCTCTTGAAAGAAGGAAAAAGAGACAAGCGAGAGGTAAAATATGACAGGATTAGCAATGATATATAGTGCATGTTAGTTAATGTATTTAATAAGAAATATGATTTGATTTTCTCTGTCAGTGTTCATGTCTGTTTTTATCATTGATAGTATAGGTAATACATTTATCAAGTATTGTTAGTAACAGAGTCATTGGGACTTTGTAACTTTTTACAGTTTACGCATGTGAATGCTTATTCTATAAACAAGATCTCAGTACAGTAAGTAAATATAAGTACTATTTATATCAGAGTAAGATGATACTTTTATAAAGATATATTAATTTGTCAATATCTGCAAATTTATATATTTAAAGCTCCAGGGTAGCGAGTAAAAAACATTGGAAATGTATCTCTGTTGACCTTTTTCAACCCTTGGCAGGAAAAAATTTAAATTGGTGAATTTGTAAAACTGTCCTCCTGTTACGGCCTTATAAAAAGAAAGTAAGACCTTCACAGAGACAATTACGCCGCCCATGTCCTCGGGGTTTGCTGTGAAATGACCAATTCGTCTTTTTTAGTCCGGAATTCTCCTCTTTTAATGAAAGTAATTTGTCAGACCACTTTAAGGCTAATTTGCTTTTTATCATCAACAAATGGATTCGTTGCTTATCAACGACACGCTCAAGATTACTTCTCTTACTTTTGTAGTAAATTAACTGAAAATAATTGTTGATGATAAACATAACGCTTTTCTATATAAATACAGGCCGTTTTTAAATAGCATGTTCCAAATTAAAAGTCCTTTTTAAATGTTATGCCATTTTTTGCTTTTATTTCTGGGTTTGAATAGAAATTACCTACATATTTATAATGTTTTTTTTTTTTTTTTTTGGGGGGGGGGGCTATGAAAATCATGAGTCGGGTTACACATTCTAATACATTTCTACTTGAAAATTATTAAAATGTGATGGTATTCCTATCATTTATTGAGAATAGATTTATGTTTGGTCCTGAGAGGTGTTCCAAGATATAGATTAATGTTAATTGGAAAACTTAATTGGACAATTCTGATTATGTGGAAGATGTAGATTTTTTAGTCAGAATTAACTAGATTTGCAAGTTAAGAGAATGAAGCAATAGAAACAGGCTTTGGGAGTAGGTATAACACTAATGAGAGGTCAACTGATCAGTGACGTAGCCACCTAATTTATTTGTACATATTTATTAGAATTGATGGATCTGTTCGAAATGAATTTGTTGATATACTACAAAAAGGGCAAATCAGGGCATGGGTACGCTAAACAAAGAATTTATATCTAATGATCATACGTTGCATGTAAGACATTAGTGAACTTCACTAGCTATATCGGTTTTAGTTTATGGAAGGGAATCGTTTAACTTAAACAGGTTTAGACAGTTGATTACAGGTTTTAACTGTACTTTTACTTTATTTACATTTTTATTTAGGTATTATTTTATTCACATTTTATATCGGTATATCTACTCTATGATGACAATAGTATTTTCTTGCCATTAAATCCTACAATTTTGAGATTTAAAATCATTACCAGATGCGATCAATTACAGATTTACAGCATTGATGACATTACATAGAAACAAGTTTGTTATTCCAAATTTTCTGTCATATTTACATTCATTGGAAATAATTTGTGGTCAAATTATGGGTATCCTGAACGTTAGATAGATTTATTCATAGGTATTGAATACGGGGACGTGAACCTGTTTTATATCAAAATAGGTTTGGCTGTATGTTCAGCAGTTTTACTTTATTGTTCAACATGATTATTCTACTGGAAGTCTTGCATCTCTTTTAAAGTTCTACCATATTCCACGTGGTAGTATCAGTAGGCACACCAGATTTAGTTAGAAAGAAAGACTATGATACAAAAGGGGTAAGCGTGTATCTGTTAATATATATTTTTTTCCATTCTTATAGATATACGACAGTGAGTTCGTTAAGCATGTATAGTGGTAATGTATTAACCTTTATCATCTCACATTTTGAACCATCTTATCTCTATAGCAATAGCAAACTTTTTTTTTTTTTTTTTTTTTTTTTTTTTTAATCTCCGTGATTGAAGGTCTCATCAAACCTATTACAATGAGAGTTAGAGTAAACCCAAGCCTCCTATTACGAATTCTTGTACCATCGCATTTATACATTAAACTGCAAGTTACAACGTAGGTTTTTTTCTTCCCTCAGATGAGGGTAGATGTGAAAGCTTGAAGTCGGCTTGAGTTTTCATAGCAAGGAAATCAATAGTTAATTTTTCATATGGACAAGTAAAGTTTAAATTAATGGAGGAAAAGGCATGGTTAATGGCCTCAACATAGGCACGAAGTCCAAATAATTAATAGTCGTAGAAATATCAAACCAGCTCACTACAAAATATCTTCTTGTCATACAGTATAATCACAATATATTGTCCGTTTCGTTAAAAGAAAAAAAATTTTTAACGTAGAGTTTCTAGAGGAGCAATATGAATGAGAGTAGGTGCACTGTTCACTGGTGGAAAATCTGTTTGGAAATTTTACATATAATCAGCCGTCGAGTGGGAGCTTATTTGGCATAGTATAAAAACTTGCGAAATTATACCATTCTTTCATCACTTTTTCGGATGCAGTGAAAGTGAATATTTTGAGTTCCCTATATTAAATCAGTGACTTTTAAATATGCCATAATAGTTTTACAAATTTTAAATTCATGCAAATTTTACCCCTTATAAAGACTACAGTTTATGCTATGACAAAATGATCTTACCATTTTGAAGTTTTGTTTAAAGTGGTGTACTTTGTTTAGATTGATTTTGTGATAACTTTCTCAGTAATTCTCTCTCTCTCTCTCTCTCTCTCTCTCTCTCTCTCTCTCTCTCTCTCTCTCTCTCTCTCTCTCTCTCTCTCTCTCTCTCTCTCTCTTTGGGTAAGTAATGGTCCAAAACCAATAAAAGCATTTTTAGTTTCATTGAATATTGAGGAACTATTACCGTTAAAGTTGAACAGGCTGCAATCATCAGCCAGCAAATGGATTTCCCATTTTATAGCCGAAGTTTCGTGAATGCCGGGACGTTCTGTTAGATCATGGGTCCTTGAAAGTCTCCTCCTCCAGGGAGTAAGCCGCTCTTATCCTCTTGTTAATTCGTCCTTGAGCTTGGGACTCGTCCTTTTTCCGCTTGGAAGTCTTTTCGAATAGAGGGATTGACCTCTCGAATACGATTCGTTCCTGAACGTTCTGAAAGTCAAACAAAATCTGTCTCTTTTTA
>NC_090765.1:46181799-46196799 GCF_036898095.1 Palaemon carinicauda | reverse complement strand
GAAAATAAGTGAAAGAGAAGGCTTTGAAACTGTTGGGGATAATTGTTTTGTACGACTTGGTAGATTGGAGAAGAGGAAATGTCAAGTTGGAAAATAGATCATGATATTTTAGTGTGGTTTAGTCCTGCAGGCAATATATAAACCAAAAAACGCGGCTTTTATTTTGCTTTCTACATTTAACAAATCCTTGAAATAATAACTTTATTTACTCAAGACTGAAGTTACAAAAGGCAGCAAATATCTATTTATATCTTTATTCCAAGATCCAATTAGTCAGTAACCGCAATTTCTTACTCTTCCTTAAAGTCCTTTATCCCATTTTTCCATTTTTTATCATGTGCCTTTTTTTTCTCTAAACTTTTGGACCAATTTGCTCACCCTCTTAAATTTAAGTGGAAGATCTTCACTCTTGTATTCCAAAATGCACCTAATTTATTTTTTTTTTGTCTTTTACGAAACCCATTTCGTCATCCCCACCTTTCTCATTCTATAATTGAGCCTTTCCACCCTAATGAAACAACCAACGATGCCTGCCGAGTCGTATGTCCCCATTCCAGAATTTTACCCCCCCCCTCCCAATCTATCTTTAACTCTGGAGTCTAGAGCATTTTTCAATCTTTTTCTAAACATGGGCTCCTTACCCTCCTATCAAACTCGTTTGACCCAATTACCCGTAAAGTTAGATTTTCATCCTTCCTCAATTTGAACTTATCTGGCAGAACTTTCATGTCAACCAAAACATTTTCAGATTTGCATGCAATCAATTTAACAAACTGTTTTCCTCAATTTTTCTCTATTTCTTTTATGTTCCTCTTTGGAACCAATTTTATTTAACAAAAATCTTATTACCAAACATTTATTACAATACTCTTTTCATTCTCAACTAAAGTGACATCTACCAAGACCAAACTTTTTTTTTCTTTCTCCTCCTCCTCCTCCTCCTCCTCGACTCTGCATTTAAGTCATCTAGGATAACAACCGTTCATGTTCTCTAAACTCTGAAAAGACAAGAATCCTAATTAAACGCTTCTCTTCACTCTCATTCCTATCTATTTCTGGACCACTCTCAGTTCTCATTACTATTAGATTTTTTGTGATATATGAATTTGTCCTTTTTCCCAAGATTGACATCCTAGCTTTTTGTACTTGGTTTTGGGATACCTGTACAGTGCTTGGATGTCAGAGCAAGAATAATGCGTTTTCTAGTTAGCAGCTTCTATGGCGATCGATAATGTCATTTTTTATTACAATATTAGAAAAAATATTAACATATGTTGACTAGTATTAATAACGGGTCTACTGGTTGTTAACATGAAAAAGATACTAACGGGCATAGGGCGTATCTTTCATTTAAGTTCATATACGTTCCCTCTTTGGATATGACCAAATTAATATATACAAGAATTTTATTGATATTATTGCAGATCCAGAGACAGTTTTCCATATTTCTTTTGAATGTGATAATTCTGCTTCTCTATTGTAATAAGAAAAATCTGGAGATGTTGAAGAGGATGCATCATTATTGGAATTTTCTTTCACTCCTATTAGGTTTGAATTCTCCTTCAGGCTAATTAGGTGAAAAATGGTGAGACTTTTTTTTTTTCAGATCAACTCCTTAATTAATAAACAATTCTAATTGCATCGAAAACACTACCTAATATAAAAAAAAAATCTTAGAGTGAAAGATCCAGTCGTAATCTTAAATTATTTTTCCGTTCCCATTTCTGTGCAATTAGAACTATTTCTTGGTGTTTTGACTCTTGTTATTTTCTGTTCAAAGCTCTTTGTACAAAATGCCGCTTAAAAGATTCTAATACCAACATTCCCACATCCAGATGACGTCTTTTCGTTACCGTGGAAGTGAATCTTTCGATGCTCGTTATCGAAATTCTATAAAATAACTAAGGTAATTTTGCAGAGAGGCTTTGCGTGGGTTTGAAAAACCACAGGAATGGTGTTTGTTTCTTGTAGTGCATCTCTCTCTCTCTCTCTCTCTCTCTCTCTCTCTCTCTCTCTCTCTCTCTCTCTCTCTCTCTCTCTCTCTCTCTCTATATATATATATATATATATATATATATATATATATATATATATATATATATATATATATATATATATATATATATATCAGCTAAGCTATAACTAGTTGGAAAAATAGGATGCTACAAGACCTAGGGCTCCAACAGGGAAAAATATCCCTGTGAAAAAAGGAAATAAAGGAATTAAAGGAATAAATAAACTAAAAGAGATGTAATGAGTAGGAAAATCAAATATCTTATTATCAGTTACAACGTTGAAATAGATTTGTCATATAGAAACATAAAATACATTCGATGAAAGTTTAAAGTTCTGAAGTACCACTGATTCAACAGCCAGATTGGGAAGATCATTCCACAATCTGGTCGCAGCTGGATAGAACTATTGGAGTACTACGTAGTGTTGAGCCTTATAGTGGAGAAGCCAAGACTTTTAGAATTAACTGCATACCTAGTACTACGTACTGGGTGATACACTTTGAGAAGAGTTTAGTGCTAAGGATGATCATAATTGTGAGAAGTCTTATGCAACAGTCATACAGAACTAACTGAACACCGGTGTCAGAGATTGATATCAACATCAGGAATAAGAAATTTAATATGCATATATTTATATATACAGATTCTTGCATATATACATACATTCTCATTATGAAGTAGTCATATGAAAGACATCTATGGTCTCGTGTTTTGTTATCATTTTTGAACTTGGGGATTTTTTCCAATTCGTCCGTTGGTTTGTCAAAGTTCATTATCAGTTTAGTTAGAAAGTGGCTGACTTTCTTGATATTCGTACTTTTTACTGTAATTATGCTACTTTAACAGAAAAATAAGCATTTTCAACAGTACCCAATCATATATTAAGAAGCTTTTACTCTCTCAGCGATGTATTTTTGAGGACCAGGAATCGAGTGGTAGCAGTAATTCTGAAGGATTCCTAAAATAGGGGTTACTTCCGGCTCTTTATTAGCAGCTCTTCTTGGAGAAGGACACTCCAAAATCAAACCAGTGTTCTCTAGTCTTGTGTAGTGCCATAGCTTCTGTACCATGGTCTTCTACTGTCTTGGGTAAGAGTTCTCTTGCTTGAGGGTACATTGGGGCACGCTATTCTATCTAATTTCTCTCTTTCTTGTTTTGTTAAAATTTTTATAGTTTATATAGGAAATATTTATTGTAATGTTGTTACTGTTCTTAAGATATTTTATTTTTTCCGTGTTTCCTTCCCTTACTGGGCTATTTTACCTGTTGGGGCCCCTGGGCTTAAAGCATCTTGCTTTTCCAGTTAGGGTATTATCTCAAGTAATAATAATGATAATAATACATACATACATACATACACCAAGGGCACTTCCCCCAATTTTGGGGAGTAGCCGACATCAACAAATGAAACAAACAAAAAAGGGGACCTCTACTCTCTACGTTCCTTCAGCCTAACCAGGGACTCAACCGAGTTCAGCTGGTACTGTTAGGGTGCCACAGCCCAACCTCCCACATTAACCACCTCAGATGAAGCTTCATAATGCTGAATCCCCTACTGCTGCTACCTCCGCTGTCATTTATGAATGTGTCATCTAAGTTGTATTGCAAAAAGATGCATCCGATTTTTGTGTCTCATTTTCGGGAGAGCAAGATTGAAAAATACCACTTAAATAGTTGTTGCATTCGTATAAGCAATGTATAGACAAACATCCATTCTTGCTCATAGTTTAGTTAACTGTTTCTATTTAGTTAAAGTCCATGTAGAGCTAAGTTAGGGACATTCAAAAGTCTTTGGTTATTAAAAGTAGCTCAACTTTCAAACTTTGATCATTTTAAAAAAAATCGGTATTTGGAGAGGAAAGCGGCTTTCTCTCTCTCTCTCTCTCTCTCTCTCTCTCTCTCTCTCTCTCTCCTCTCTCTCTCTCTCTCTCTCTCTCTCTCTCTCATATCATAGTGAAGGGCCTTTTTGTCAATATACTTCCTTAGGTATTTTGTTCATACTCCAACCGACCCTATCCTGCTCAGTTCCTACTTGATTTTTTATCATCACAACTGATTTCCTGTCCTACTTAGGATCCCCTTTATAACCACCGCAGCAATCTCTTTCCCCTCCAGATATTCCCTTTGTAGTTGTTCAGTCTCGTTTCTATTGTTCCTACCATTCTAAATACCTTTTCACCACTCGCATCAATCGGTCTTAATTAGCCTTCTCAGGATCCGCATTTGTTTTATAAAGACTCTAGTTCAGTGAGCTACGCTCCTGTTCGCTGCTTTGAATTATATTCCCTGAAAGAAAATATGTGTTTCGTAATTTCATTTTAATCTCTTGTGCAAGTATCGCTGATCTATTTAGTTTTTTTAATTCTCTCCACTTTGGTCTTGCTTTCATCGAAATTCGTTCCAAAATTTTCAGCGACTATGTTAGTAGTCTGCCATGCTCAAGTTTAAAGCAATCATTTAGCCTACGTTGTCTACCAGCCATATGTATTTCTAAATATCTTGTGCATATGCCATCTATTAATCAATGCTTCATTCGTAATTGCATCATAATAAGTGTTGAATTGTTGGATAATGTAACTTACAATGAACTCTTCAATCCTCTCTTCCCCCTATCTTGATGCGGTGTCTCCCTTGTTCCTAATAACGTTGGAAGATTTATTGTTATTTAAGGAAGATAAACGTATTTTTCTTATTTTTCTTTATTATTGTATTATCGTACATCACTCATCTTGCCTACTGTCTCTGGTTGCATCAGGTTATCTTTTCAATTCCATATTATCCTTTTTACGGGTTTATTCATCATTTAGTGTTTTGTTTCTTTTTTTTTGTGTGTGTGAGTGTTGCAATTCAATATTTTTCCTCTATCTTCATTTTTATATGTTGCTTAGTTCCCTCTCCACCATTCGCCATTATGTTTCTCTAACCAGATATCCTAAAGGACAAAATTAAGTTAATGGATTAATGAAGCCTCCTAACAGTCTTAAAGTTCCCCATTTTTCTTGGTGCCCTGAGTTTCACAAGAGTTTCCAACAATGGAAAGTTATAATTATTCTATGCTCTCCCGGTCACTTCTCTTTTTTATTTGTAGAAGTATGTTTGTGTTCTCTTTTATTTAATTACCTTGATGGAGGAGTATGAAGCGTGAAGTAGGAGATGATGAATGGAGACATATTGATTTAAAAGGTCGAAATAGAGACGACTGGTGATTTTCTTAAGGATATCTTTCTTTTACAGTCTCGGAAACTGGTGGTCCTGTTATTTCCATATAAAATAAAATTCAAGCAGTTAGTTTTTATTTCACTTGTGCGTCTCAAACATCTATCAATACTGCCTGCTCCAATATATGCTATCTCAATCTCACCCGAGAACCACATAGATATTTTTAGTATGGGTTATTAATTTTTCATTATTAATTCTTTGATATCAGTTGATGACAGTACACTATAAAATAGTGTATTCATGATTTCGATTTTTTTTTGACCGGTTAGACTTTCCGAAACAGAATTTACCGGGCAATCGTGATATTTAGGCATTGTTAACAAAGGTTAACGATAACGTGTCAGTTTAGACGAGAGAAAAATAGATGTAATGGTGCAGAAAATTTTTCATAATTCTGACCAACCTTTACATTCAGATCTTCCCGGACAGAGCCATCGTGTTCGTAATAGTAGAAATGCAGTTAATTATAATAGTCTTGCCTTCTCCATTATGAGGCTCAATGCTAGATAGTATTCTAGAAGTTTTATTCCAGCTGTGAACAAGTTGGTGAATGATCTTCCTAATTGGGTAGTTGAATCGGTAGAACTTCCAAAAGTTCAAACTTGCAGCAAATGTTTAGTTGAACCGACTGACATAAGTCTCTTTTTATAGTTTTCTATGAAAGATCTGTTTTAATGTTTTTACTGTTCTTAGAATATTTTATTTTTGTTGTTTGTTACATTTCATATAGTTTATTTATTTCTGTATCTCCTTTCTTCACTGGGCTATTTTTCCCTGTTGGAACCCTTGGGCTTATAGCATCCTTGTTTTCCATCTAGGGTTGTAGTTTTGGTAGTAATGAAAATGATAATATCACAACTCATCCATATGATCTTAAGAAAAAATAAAGAAACATGTGTTTCCACAATTTTGCAAACTACCTCAATGGTATTGTTAATGTAATTGAATTGACGATATATCGATCTGTGAAGTGATAGTTCGACTACAGGTCCATTGACACAATACCATTCAGATGAAATGATATTGCTTTCTGGAACAAGATCATTCGCTTGAAAAAGATGTATTCCTTATAGTGATGGTTGAGAACTCTGTTTATCTATATCCTCAGTCTGTCTCTCTGAATTAGTTTAATCTCTTTATCAAGACGCTATGGAACACCATTGATTTTCCCTCTTTGTTTGCATGGTTATTGTTTCTTATATTCAAGTAACGGAGTAAGTTTTCTTCCGTCATTTTAGTAGACATGTTATTGAACTTATTGCTACTCACTAATAAATATGTGAGTATTATCATATTTGTTTTGTATTTGTGTGTAATATAGTACTTTGGCGATTGAATTTTCTGTTCCGGAAACAGCAGCTGGCCACACACAAAAAAGAGAGAGAAAAAAAAAAGAAAAACAATGGTCACTGCCACATTCATACTTTACACTGTGAATCTGGGTTGAGCAACTTTGATTATTTTAAGCGTTTAAACATAAGACTTATAAAACAACTTCACTCCCCTCTATTATACTCTGTTATACAAAACTATTTTGCACCATATGCCTTCTGTATGATGAGGCCAATCTTAACCAATAAGCTTCCAGATTACGATCACAAATGTATAGACCTTCCTTTTATCCTTTCTCCATCACACACAAATTATTCTGGTCATCCATTCTTTCCGAATGATTGAACCAACTCGAAATATTTTGAACCGCCAATTATCGTGCACTGCATATATTAGTTAATTGGTATATGAGAACTATTTCAATTTCTTTTTAATCTGCATTGAAAATCCCCATTTTATTTGCGTAAAAGAAAGTTGGCTTATCACCTTCATACATCCATCGCCTGTCTTCCTTAGATACCCCGAAGCTCTACCTCACCTACTTCACCCCTCCTGTTAATCTCATTTCATTATCATGCATTATATTATCTTTTAACTCCTTATACTAATCAATTCTTCTGTTCTTCCACCATCTATTCTAGCATTCATTTATCTTACTGGTTTTCTTATACACTTATAAGTTACTCTTGCTTATTATACTGTCCACTTTCTCTTTCTGCAAGTTCTTACATACATTTTCACTAGTTTCTGGAACTTTTTTTTAACTATCCATCATCAGAAGTATATTAACAGTAAACATCAGGCATTCGCTGCTCCATTCACGATTCCTTTTATTTTAAACCACAATTTAGCACTTGCCATTCTTTGTTTAATTTATTAATATAATAAACATCAATGGGCGTCATCACACACATTTGTCTCAGAAATGCATTTATGCCAATGAAGCGATTTTCCCATCATCATATTCTAACTCCTGGTTAGCTTTCATAAAAACTTTTGATAGCTTCAAACCAAATATCTTTCTTACCACTCTTCAAAATTTCAAATTCCACTCCCCCCCCCCCCCATAGAATCAATCATAAACTTTTTTGAAGTTTAAATATAACTCGCGATTCCTTTCCAAGTCTTCCTAAATTCTCACATAACTTGTTCATGGTAAACACTTAACCCAGACACCCTCCAGCTTCTAGGAGATGAAGCTAGTCTACCCCGTCAAGTGCTTTTGTTATCTGTTGGTTTCAGTAGAAATATTTTCATAAGTAATGTTATTCTCCTAATGATTCACCCCTTTCACTTTTACCCTGATATAACGGAAAAATCTTATAAACTCCTACCACTTTCTCATCCAATTGAGCCTAGTGCCTATCTTTCATCTTCCTTTCTCAGAAAATCTTCAAAATATTTATCATCTGTCTATGGCTGTCAGTTCATACTGGATATTTCCGTTTAGAGGCTTTAAAGACCACTCATGAATAGCAGAGGCAAGAGATAGTGAAATTGCCCTAGCAAGCATGACAATGCCCTAGAGACTGACCATATTTAAGTACGACCAGCGCTCAAGCCCCCTATCCACCCAAGCTTGGATCAAGGAAGGCCAGGCAATGGCTGGTGGTGACTCAGCAGATAGATTTATAGGGTCCCCCAACCCCCCCCCCCCTCCATAGTTCACAAGGATGGTGAGGTTGTAGCGACCAAAGAAAATAACGAGTTTGAGTGGGGCTCGAACCCCAGTCTGGCGTTCACCAGTCAGGGACGATGTAAAGTAACGTTTCTTTCTGATTCTTCCTAAAGTTCTTGCTCACATTCACATCTCTCAACTAGGTACTGGTGGGACTTAAAATACTTTATATTAGGTTCCGTAGCCATAGGTATGTGAATTAGGTAATTATCCTTGGCTGTTCAGCATCTTCAACTATGGAATAATGCCAGAGGTCAGAGAAAGGACACTTTGAAATTGTATGAGAAGCAAGGTGTCGAATATTTCATATTTGAGATGATAATGTGCTGAAATAGAATAGGGGAAGGAAACTGTAGTAGCTGATAAATATTTTGAAAATTTCTAAAAGAGAAGGATGGTTTGAGTAATTAGGTGCAAAAGTAAGTTATATGATAGTAAATGTAAACATGAGAATGGCGTTATGATTATTGGTATTGATGATTGAATAATAAAAGTGGTTGTTTCATATATATTATTTGGTATAAATATCCCGGATGATGGCAAGATGCTAGAAGAGGCAAATTACAGAATATGAGTTGCTAGAAATTAGCAGCAGTACTTGTGGAAGAAGGTGGGAATATATAAAGGGATTGTGAAGTGTGAATATTAAATGTAAGGGAAAGAATGAAGGGTCAACGCTTATGTTATGAACTTGTTGCATAGTATACAGTATTCGGAGTATGAAGTACGGATAGAATTAGAGGATGCATGTAGGTCGTCGAAAAATAATTAGCTTAGGTACAAGGATTAATCTGAGTATTTTCAGATGATTCAGTTTTTTGGAAAGAGTAGACTACAATTGGTAGGTGGAAAAAGTACATGGAGATCCGAAGTGGAGTGTTTGGAGCCAGGATTGGAGATAAGACTAGAAAGATGAATTTGGAAAGAATAGCCTTCTTATTCTGAAAACATAAAAGTATGTCAAAGAGAGGGATGACTGTAGCTAGGATTAACGTTCTTCTCTTTAGAATCAGTTGCTGGTGATGAAATTACATTCGTTCTTCATACATACAATTTATCTCAAAATGTATGTGATTAAGTTTTAGGTTGGAATTTAAACAAAGGGAAAAAGTGGGAGTAAGAGTCCGATATATATATATATATATATATATATATATATATATATATATATATATATATATATATATATATATATATATATATATATATCGAAACGATAACACTGGAAGTGGACAACAATTAATTTTTTCTAAAGGTATTTTATTAGAGTGTGATTTTAATTTAGATACATTAGTATTCATCAAATATGTAATAATTATTTTTATACTCATTAATTTAACGCATTCATAGTGTTGGGGAAACACTGATACAAAATCATTGTCAGAAATATCAAAAGTGATAATGTTGCCTCACGAAGCGTTATGATGCATTTACTCAATCTACTACGATTTATAACTGAAAGTTTCATTTAGAAGCTAGTGCCTCTCATAACGACTTCTGAAATGGTGTTCCGCATGAGTTACAGCCTTATTGCAAATGGTCTATGTTCGAGTTGTAGACATGTTGCTTCTCTTTTGGTTCTCTTTCAAGGACAGCCACTCTTGTAGATTGGCTGCTGGTGTGAGTTATCTTTATTGTCCTTGTAGGTAGTAGGTTGGCCTAGGCACCAGCCGCCCGTTGTGATACTACCGCTAGAGAGTTATGGGGTCCTTTGACTGGCCAGACAGTACTACATAGGACCCTTCTCTCTGGTTACGGTTCTTTCCCTTTGCCTACACAGAAACCGAATAGTCTGGCCTATCCTTTACAGATTCTCCTCTGTCCTCATACACCTGACAACACTGTGATTACTAGACAATTCTTCTTCACCCAAGGGGTTAACTACTGCACTGTAATTGTTCAGTGGCTACTTTCCTCTTGGTAAGGGTAGAAGAGACTCTTTAGCTATGGTAAGCAGCTCTTCTAGGAGAAGGACACTCCAAAATCAAACCATTGTTCTCTATTCTTGGGTAGTGCCATAGCCTCTGTACCATGGTCTTACACTGCCTTGGGTTAGAGTTCTCTTGCTTGAGGGTACACTTGGGCACACTTTTCTATCTAGTTTCCCTTCCTCTTGTTCTGTTAAAGTTTTTATAGTTTAAATGGGAAATATTTATTTCAATATTGTTACTATTCCTAAAATATTTTATTTTTCCTTATTTCCTTATTTCCTTTCCTCACTGGGCTATTTTCCCTGTTGGGGCCCCTGGGCTTATAGCATCCTGCTTTTCCAACTAGGGTTGTAGCTTAGCATTTAATAATAATAATAATAATAATAACGCTGCGTTGGGTCGATGGCTATTCTCGCTATTGGCTATTCAAAGAAAGCTTATCGAAATGTTTACCCTTCTTTGCTGTGGTCGGCTCTCAAAGATTTTTCGTTCCGTATAGAAAATTGTATCGCACGTGTTTCACACTCGTATATTGTAACGGTATTCTCCTTTTATTTATTGTTTACCTCGCTCTATACTACTCTGTCAACAGAACCGGTTTGAGCCTGGTTTTTTTTTTCTTGAATTGATCTGTTTGAAGTTTTTGTGACCTTCTTCCACTGAAACTGTTGTTTAAAAAGCTTGCTGTCAGTTAAAATAAAGATAGTTGCATTCGCCTCGTCTCTCGGTTGTCGCCTAACTGGCGCACAAAATGTTTAGGACTTTTGGGGTTTTGAATGTGCTCTGATTTGCTTTTCTTTCTTTTGGTGTATTATTCAAGTTATCCGATAGTATATGCGTGCTTAGGAGGATAAATATTTGAATATGCAAGTGTACGAAATCTATTTTATAGAAATCTCCAGGTTGTCCTCAAATGTTCCAATTGGTAATTAATTTCATATTTTCTAAATAACTTAATGTAAGTATTTTTTGGTGAAATCGTGCTGTGAGTTATTTTTTCAAATTAAATATATATATATATATATATATATATATATATATATATATATATATATATATATATATATATATATATATATATATATATATATATATATATATATATATATCGATATACTGCTAAGAAAGTGCACATATCTGAACCTTATTTGTAATGTACCAAAAGTTAATGAGTTTTTTTTTTTTTTATGGCTAAGTTTAGCCAGTAACAAGTACAGTAATTGCGATTTTGGTGTTGAGATACATTAAAGAATATTTATAGGGAAGAATCTAAAGGTTTTTTATCGCATGCCTGTATCTTAGCGATGGTGGTAATAAACAATCAGAAATAGTTTCTTTTATATCAGGATGGTAGCAGATTAGAAACAAACAAACAAATAAATGTTGTTAAAGCTGCAACAAACCTCTATGACTTGAATCTCGTTACACCGTTATGCATAATAGCACTTATATAATACTGGCTCCTCCTTGACCTAGCTGGAGCATCCTATTTAAAAAGCATCAATTTCTTGAAGCCTGGAATAAGGAGCCGCCAATATGAACATAATGGAATATTATGCTGACTGGGGGCAACGGTTAGATCACTAAGCTTGCTATGCAGTCCACAAATACTACAAAACTTAAGACGCCACTGGTTCTGAATTGGGCTCAGTATCTCCAGACATTAAAAGAATAAAAAGAAAAAGCTGCAACATACTTGGAAGCAAACTTAACAATTATAGTAAGTGGAACAAATGAGCTTAACCATAAAAATACATTTAATGACAATTAATTCACAAGATGAAAAATGTTTGATGAAAACTAGTCAACATGACAGAGACAAGACATCATGCAAAGCAAATTACCCTCCATGCCAATCACTTCTATTGAAGGAAAGACAGTAATGATGATGGGTTTGAAGCTGGAGTTCATTTTAAAGAAAATAAAGAAAAGGGAACTTCTTGATTGACCTTTATGTATTCTTGACCTTTCATATCATGTTGCTTGATGTTTGAGCAAAGGAAAATATGTAAGAGATATGTCTATCGATTCTGGAAATGTGTGGACAAATGGGGTCTAGTTCAAGCCATACCTTAAAAGATTCCATAACTTTCTAATGGTAATATTTCAATGGGTGGCTGGTACCTTGTACAACCTACTGTATGTCCTTTTTATTCTTTTGGAAAGTCTGTTTGAAAATAATTTATTGTTTTTATTCACTTTTATATTTTGTGATCACTAGTCTTGTCCTCTCATACGTATTTCTTGTCACGATACACAGAATTTTTTTCTAGCTTTTCTTTCAATTATACACTATTTTTGTCTTTGTGACCTATTGATGCATTTATAAAAGCTTTAGTAGCGACTGTGCAGGGAAGATATGTTGCAATATTGGACAGTAGTTTGGTTAAAGGGTTTTTCACACTACGAGAGGAAAAAATCCAACATGCAAATCTTTCTTTTGTGGTGCGATGCACGTTGTACATGTAATCAAATCTTTTTCTTTATTTTCGGTGCATGGGGAAAAAGATGTAACCGGGTTTTCTTCATTCTTTCTTTTATCTTGTGACACTGGATTAAAAAAAAAAAGAAGTCAATATTTGTTGTACCCAATTTTAGTAGAGAAACTGAACGAAAGAGTCTTGCTCTGAAACTTTTGTTTCTATAATAATTATTTCGTAAGATCATGCTTTTTATCAACGGTCTGAATAACTTCAGCACTTGCAAATACCATTTGTGAATATGACATTAAATTGAAATCAAGAAGGGAAATTTATACAGTGTAAGTTGTAATATGTGCGGATTGTAGTTTTCACAAGTTTATATGTGCCTGCTGGGCATTAGAAAAAATTATTCTCCCATGTTTTTTATCATTGCTTTGTGAAATGAACTTTTGATATGTAACCAATCGCTTCTAAAATTTTTAAAAGATATTTCTTCAAGACTCGGTCTTACCAAGAGTATTAAGATGTTTTTCACTTTAGAATAGCATTATTGAGAAATACGTCATCTTCATGGCGAAATGTCAGAAAGAACAAGTCGTGATCCAATTGCAATTTATAGATGTTAGAGTTTCAAAAATAATTTTATTAATATTTCTTCTTTAGGTGACCTATTTTAGATTCACAAGAAAGATTAATGTTAATGGAATAATTTAGACTTTTGGAAACGTCATGCACAAAAATTATCAACATATACTGGAATTAAGACATTAAAAAAATGTTAGAAATATGTCCGTAATCTTTGATTCAGGAAAATACTTTTTACATAAATGATATGGAAGCAAAGTATTACTTTGAGAGTTTTTTGTAAATTATTATGATTGTTTTAAGCGAATGTTTTTAAGTCAGGACACAGTGACCGTCATTGTAATTAACATTGATTATATTGGGTAACTCATATGTCAGTCAAATACTTATATAGAGTCAAAAAGGTAAATAGAAAAGATTAGTTATATTGTGTCGGAAGGTATGACTCTAGTTATCGCCCCTGCGTTTCTCATTTAAATTGTGTAATTATTATCCTCTCCAAAGGATTCATGTTTATAATGTCTTCCTTGTGGAATTTTACTGACCTGCAATATGTTGTCCATCATTTGAAATATGTAACATGGATTATATTGCTACGATATATATTTCTGTTTAATTGGAAAGCTAACTGGGCAATTGATTACTTTAATTGAACAAAAAGAAATAGAAGGGAAGAGAAGGGTTGAAGAATGAAAACCGCAAACGGTCAATCGTACGACTCTTGAATGAAGCCTTTCCACAGAAATATAATATGGCCACGTAGCTCTAAGTTTATAGTAACTGAATCGACTTAAGTGAAATTTTATAATTGTACACCCAGCAATAAAACCGGTATCGCCTGGCCAGACCTGACTTGGAGAGATCATGCCCCTCTTGCCCTGAAAGGTGGCCGACGTTAAACAACCGAGACATCGTTATGATGGTTCGAATGTGAGGAGGAGGGAAATTACAGATAACACTCAAAGAAATGCGATGAAGAGAGAGAACTTTTTTATGCTTTTAAGAAATGTAATCTAATATTATTTCGAAACTAATTCATCAAAAGATTTTATCATAACTTTTTAAGTGAATTTTCCTATCCTAATTCTATATAGAATTTTCTTGAATAATATTGGAACTGACTATTCATATTAATATTCATAACATGGAAACATCCTTCATTTGCATTTTCTTAAGTAATTTCTCTCTCTCTCTCTCTCTCTCTCTCTCTCTCTCTCTCTCTCTCTCTCTCTCTCTCTCTCTCTCTCCACATACATACACACTGTAGCCTATGCATTATATGTAGGGGCTAATAATGTATCGTTTCAAATAGCACCTATTGCGTCACCAATCAGTAATAGGTGGTCTTGTTCAAAATTTCGAAGGTAATGAGGTTTAAAGGTTTAGTTGTTGATTTCAGTATTTTCCTTTGATTTCGATCATGAGCCATGTAGCTCGGTGTGGTTGTGGTCAGCTTTTGTCACGGGCTACTCTGCTCCGGCCCTCTTAGAGAATATAGTATTATTTGCTCTATCAATTATATTAGTTTAAGGGTGGAGATTTAAAATGCATCATCAGTTAACATAATCTATATTGTTTCAGAAGTGATTGGTGAAAATAAAATATGTGAAATGACATGCAATGAAAGTTCATTGGTGCATTATTATAGTGATGATGTGGTATATCGGATGTAGGGTATAACAGGTTAAACTATCAACACATTGTTTACTCAAATTATCTGGTTCGGCGTCAATAATCTTAGATGTCAGGATGACAAAAAACTCCTAATCAATTAATCAATCAATCAAATTATCTGGGCAAGTCGCTCACTTCCAAGC
>NC_090765.1:46154299-46171799 GCF_036898095.1 Palaemon carinicauda | reverse complement strand
TAAATATACTCCCCCCTTTGAATCTATTTTTAGTTTCGTAATTGATATTGATAATAATAAGATTAAGACTATGGCGTATATACAACAAAGAAACATTTAATTCTACTTACTGTTGTTTTCGAAATGTCTTGTTATTTTAAGCGTGGTTCTAAGAAAGCGTTTGAAGTATTTAATTAAGTTTAATCGAGTTGAAGAGGGTTCGCTTTTAATACTAAGTCGACTGAAAATAATTAATCATGTTTCTTATTTGGAGGAAAACATTAAAATCCATTTTTTTAAGGTCCCTTAGTGGGGTTGATGTTGTCATTGTAGTATTGATTACTTTAGGATCATTGCAGCGTTCTTTACGCCCCTAGTTATACTCACTTCTTAGTATTATAAATTACTTTTGTTCCCAGCTTCCTTTCTTCCATCTTGCTGTCCAATCTCAACTTTAAGTTCAAAATTCAACTACGACCTTTTCCCTTGTTCTTAAACTTAAAATTTACATTTTAAATTTTACGTAAAGATTGCATAGATGCGTTTTGTCACAAGAATATCTGTATATATAGCGAAGGCAGCTCTGGAGGTACTGAATATTATATTGCTATACTCAACTTGTAGAGGCCCTTTGCGTCAATAGGCGTAGGAGAAGTTGATCATGATGATAATATTTAACTTCTTGTGCCCTCTTACTTTCCAGTATACACTGTTGAGAATTTGCATTAAAAAAAAAAAACCGTAAATGTCTGGGAAGACATATTCCAGGATTTTTACCGTTTTAAAAACGGATATATGGACGTAAAAAAAAGTTAAATTACGGTCACCAACCCGTAAAAGATAGTACCAAAGTAAGGTAAAGTTACGGTCACCCGTATGACTGAAATACGTTTGAGTACAGGATATTTTTACGGAGAATTTCCGATTAAAATCACGGTTTTTTTTTTTAACAGTGTAGTTATTGCCAGTACCTTGCTTATATGCTTCTTCGTCCATTACAAAATATATATTGTTTAGTAGGTCATGGAACTCCGTATTTTGTTTCATTCGAAGAAAGAAAGAAAAGATTTTTGTTTATCTAATTGGAATATTGAGTCATCAATTTTTCAATTAATTGAACTCTTAATTATCTTACGGAACATATATGAATTCTATTTTAATTTGCAAGTAAAATACGACCGAGAGTAGCTACCATTCCATTGATATAAAATTAACATTTAATGATGTTTTCTTGTATCTAAATATTATATCGAGGATAATCATGAGTAAATGTCTAACATTTCTATCAGTAATTTTAATTAAAGTGTGTTAATTCTTTTCTATACCTTTTTGGTGATCGTTAAGTATTTCACTGGGAAATATATTTATCGAAATATAATGCAGTTATTGTAGATGATAATCATAAATGATGTGCACAGTATCTTTCCTGGCTTTGTTTGTGTTAAAGTGTCTTTCTTTCAAACCGAGAAAAGCTTCTTAAAGATAATCTCCCCTTGATATTATATTTCCTTTTAATTTCCTGTTGCATCAGTGACAAAAATTGTGTTCGCTTCGTGAATCTTTGTTGGCGATAGTGATCGGAAAGAATTTGTCCAGTATTTTTACTCCATTTCTGTGTTAATCTTCAATAGCTGTACTTTGACGGTGTAGTTATTGATTCTCTAGTATAAACTAGAAGGAAGAGAGAGAGAGAGAGAGAGAGAGAGAGAGAGAGAGAGAGAGAGAGAGAGAGAGAGAGAGAGAGAGAGATTCTGTTTATAGTAAATTTTACATGATCGAGGTTTTCATAGCCTAACCTCGTGTCATGAAAATTTTGAGTTTAGTACTGATTGGAGTATCAAATTTTTTCACTAGTTAAAAAAAATTTTTGGTTTGAAGTTGTCCATATACATAAAGCTGTTTTACCTTCAATATATTAGATTTGGTAAAAGATTGAACATTTACTCTGCCACCATTTAGTGGATCAGTCCCTTCCCAGGTGCTTTAATAAACCTTCATAAGACATATCTTGACAATGGGACATGATATAACCCTGCTCGCGCTTCTTAGAACTGCACTGTTCAAATAATAATACTTTGTACCGGTTCAGTAGCGATCAGTTTTTGATTGACTGATCACATGTTATCCAAGGATATATCAGTTGAGATAGGAAATTCTGATTCCAGGAAAATTTATCACATGTATACATGCACATATACATGTAAGGGGAGAGAGAGAGAGAGAGAGAGAGAGAGAGAGAGAGAGAGAGAGAGAGAGAGAGAGAGAGAGAGAGAGAGAGAGAGAGAGAGAGAATCTTTTTCATTTATGCATTTCGATAAAGAAACCCTTTCGATGTAGGTCACCCTTTGATAAATTTTAATGAGACACCTGTCAAGAGTTATGATGACCACAGTTGAATAGATTTTTCTCTTCCAGGAAATTTACAACTTTTCAATGTCAAAATCACACCAGACATTACGTTGTGCATAAATTTAAGCTTTTATTGATCAGATATCTTTATATCTAGGTGATAAATCTTTACATATGGAGTATTTTTTCAATTAATTTCCAATTAGAATATATAAACGATTCAGTAGATTAATTATTGATTATTATTGCTTCATTACGCCATATGTAAATACATTATATATGGAACAATAAAGTACATTTCGATGTTGCTTACAAGTGAAAGCTGCTGTTCACCAAAAGACTAGATTAATTATACATTTACTTAATTTTGTATAAGTAAGAACAAAAGATTATTTTTAAATAGATTATTATTTTACTCATAGTTCTCTTTAATTGAATGTTCTAACACCGGGTGATGTAGAAAATTAATTCGCCTTTATAACCGAGAAAATAGCAATTTAATATTTCACTTTTGATTTCTTTAATTACGTTAAAAGGTAGCGCCATTCCGTTATTTCCATTAGTAATGATGATTTCAGGGAACAAGATCTATTTTTATCTTGAGTCAAATGTTCATAGCAGGAGGAATATAAGGGATAACTTCAGTGAAAATATAATTTTGTTTATTTACGTGTTTGAATAATTTAGATTCCATTGAATATAATACCACCGTTTAAATCACATCTGAACATAAGATGTTTATTGTTAGGTAAAACATACACTCTAAATAATCATATATATATATATATATATATATATATATATATATATATATATATATATATATATATATATATATAATTTATATATATGTATTTATATATATATAATTTATATATATGTATATATATATATATATATATATATATATATATATATATATATATATATATATATATATATATATACTTATGTATTTACATTTATGAATATATATATTTAGCTATGTAAATTAATTACATATAGATGTGTGTACTATATATATATATATATATATATATATATATATATATATATATATATATATATATATATATATATATATATATATTTAGTATATATATATATATATATATATATATATATATATATATTGTATATATGTTACCTATATATGTTGTATATATAATCATATGTATATGAATATGCATATATATAGTTAGATAGATTCCATGCCTCTTCACGAATATTACGTGAGCACAATATTCTTAACTTTGGCAAGAAACAACCTCCCCATAATATTACATATAAGATTAAAAAAAACCTATACGTGCATTCAATATACTCTTCTGCGGTGTCTTTAAAAAGAAATAAACATTCTTTTACGTGCAACACATGAAATTATTTATAGCGAAAGAATTCCGGTTAAGTTGGTCTCTGGTTTGATCCTTGAAGTACCAAAGACTCTGACAAGATGGAAGTTTCTATCTTTATGAAGAGTTTCTTGTCGAGTGGGATTCGCGTCTGACCTCTTGCAAAGGTCTTTAGAAAAAGGAAAATCTATCTTTTTCTTTCAGAGATAAAATGCTTTTTGAATGTCCATCATCATCTGCTATCTCTTTTTCTTTTGCTTCTTGAACTGTTGAATGACTGTGATGTGTATGAGTTGGAATCTATGTATTGTTGGTGTACCTGATGCCGCAAGGTGTGATTTTTTTTTTTCATCATAGATTTTGAGTATTTTAGAGAAGTAATATATAGAGAAATGCAGGTTTTTTATCATCATACCAAAGTATAGTTGTAAAACCAGTTAGAAAATACTTCTCAAATCAGTTTGAAACTGCATCTGTTTTCTGGTTTATTAGCTGATTTAGGTATGCAAAAGGCAAAGTTTGTCATATTTCTTAGTATTTTTCGCGTTGAAACATGAAGCGGGGTAATATTTTTACAGATGAATATAAAGTAATTTAGTCAAACATTTTTTAGCTTTTCAAAATCTGAATTTCAGGTCAGGCTGTTTTTTAAAGATTCAATGTTGGATTCTAGATAACATGTCTTTAATAATCACTATTTGATAATGGTTGGTGTTTTTATTACATCCGCCAGCGAAGTTTGAAGGAGGTTATGTCTTACCTCCTGTTTGTGTGTTTGTGAACAGCTTCTTAGCCTCAATTTAAAACTTAGAGTAATGAAACTTGTAGGGGTTAACTCTTATGTAAAAAGCTGGGAAGGATTAAATATTGGAAGGTCAAGGTCACGGTTAAGCAAAATGTCCAATTCGCGTAATCAGCCATGAGTTTGGACATCGCTGTCGCTGAGACTTCAAACTTGCTTCATCTTTAAGTGTATGAAAATCCCCGCCAGTTAATACATGAAAAGTTCAAGGTCGAGAAAAAGGTCTATAAATAAGCTGCCACGGCGGAGGTCTGCGCTATACTCAGTGCCCCTCTAGTTACTTATGAATTATAACGAACAATGGTTTCAAAATCACCAATACAATTAAATGAAAAAACATCGATAACAAGTAGAAAATGTTTACAAGAATGCTGAATGACCAAATGGTGATACCAAGAAATCATTGACTGCCATTCTTTCTCCCGTTTCCCTCGGATCGATGTGAACTAAAGAGTGAAAGAGAAGGAAGTCATGTAACAATCAACGGTTTACATTAAAACTTACTCTTTCATGAACTTGTCTCATTATTCACTGTTTGGAATTTGCTCGAAAGAGCATCGTCAAAAACGAGTTTTCCAGTGAGGATTTTCCCTTTTCTTGTTATCTACTTGTTTTTCAGTTTTGCATTCGATGTCGACACCCTTGCTTAACTCCTACGTCCTCCGATGGAAGTCGTAATGTTAGATGAAATCCTGGAGGGAAGCCGCCCACTTCCTTCGCCTCCTGATAAAATGTCAGAAAATAGCTATTTCCGATTTCATAATCGGCCATTAGGAAATAAGTATATCAGAATGAGATGGGAGTGGGGATAGTAAGGAAGACATGGGGTGAGGGGGTTGGTGGTACCAGGTATTTTTGCTAAAAGTGTATACGACAAAATAAAAGTCATGATTTTTATTCTTGGTGATTCGTGATATGTGGCAGTATATGAAGAAGTTTTATGTTGAAGATCTGTTTTGTTTTCTGCTGACTTTTACCTCGAATATTTCTCTTGGATAATTTGGCTTCATTCATATATATTTAACTAAAAGATTAAGGAATTGAAGCTATTAAAGCAAATTCTATGGAAAGAAAATAATAGTCGGAAATAATTTTTTTTAAGAAAGTTATTGATACCTACAATCATTAGTAATTGAATCTTCAGACTCTGGGTCAGGGCCTCATTAGAATCTTCGTGCGTGACTTATTTTACTGCAGTTCATCCGTTTTCTCACTATCATTAATTTTATTTTACATCTTTATTATCCCGGTTATCACATTGGGAACCGATAAATACAACCTTTAAAACGGTACACGAGTAGGCCATTGTACTAGTTTATTTTATTATAAGGTTTCTTAATGGAATCAACACAGTGAGTTGATATATATATATATATATATATATATATATATATATATATATATATATATATATATATATATATATATATATATATATATATATATATATATAAACCTTCTTGAAAGCACAGGAACAAGCAATAATGATATTCAAGAAAACAAAAAAATATCCGTAGTGGTAGAAATTTGTTTAATATGCCAGTTGTTAGTACGAACTAAATTGAACTGTTATCCTGTGTATATCGTCTTTTGAGAGTTTGAATTTCATTCTTTCAATCTCTCCAGAAGGTTTTAAAAGATTGAACAATTCTTCGTAATTCATATTACGGGCATGCTCGCGCAATATAAAACTCTCAAATTTTTATTTGTACTGATAGATTTTTAACCTTCTGGTATCCTGGAAAAAATTAAAATGAAAGGTTTCAGTTTATGAACACTGGAGGAATGAATATTGGAGGAGAGGTCTTTTTTTAGTTCTTAGGTCGTCAACAGATTTCTTGTTACTTGGAGCAATTGATAGTGGTTGGGGTCGTTGGCATATCCAGAGAATAGTGATCGTTAGTCGAAGGATCCATATACTAAGGTTGTTTTCATTTGTTCGTTTGTTATTTGTTTGTTAGTTGGTTTAATTGCTTTAGAATATTAAGAAAGTCCAGTACATACCAACACAGATATAGATGCACAAGTGTAAGCTAAACCCGCCTGTTAGAACTGACACTCCCTCAAAAATTAAATCCTCCTCCCCCCTATCTGTAATTGTGGACCTCCGACCAGAAGCCGGAGTCCTACTTCAAGTATTAGATCCCCCTGGATTCCTATGACCCAACCCTTGTGAAGAGTTCTGCCAGAAAAAAAATCCCCCTGGATTCCTATGACCCAACCCTTGTGAAGAGTTCTGCCAGAAAAAAAAATCCCCCTGGATTCCTATGATCCAACCCTTGTGAAGAGTTCTGCCAGAAAAAAAATCCCCCTAGACTCCTATGACCCAACCCTTGTGAAGAGTTCTGCCAGAAAAAAAATCCCCCTGGATTCCTATGACCCCACCCTTGTGAAGAGTTCTGCCAGAAAAAAAAATCCCCCTGGATTCCTATGATCCACCCCTTGTGAAGAGTTCTGCCAGAAAAAAAAATCCCCCTGGATTCCTATGATCCAACCCTTGTGAAGAGTTCTGCCAGAAAAAAAAAATCCCCCTGGATTCCTATGACCCAACCCTTGTGAAGAGTTCTGCCAGAAAAAAAAATCCCCCTTGACTCCTATGACCCAACCCTTGTGAAGAGTTCTGCCAGAAAAAAATCCCCCTGGACTCCTATGACCCAACCCTTGTGAAGAGTTCTGCCAGAAAAAAAATCCCCCTGGACTCCTATGACCCCACCCTTGTGAAGAGTTCTGCCAGAAAAAAAATCCCCCTGGATTCCTATGACCCCACCCTTGTGAAGAGTTCTGCCAGAAAAAAAAATCCCCCTGGATTCCTATGAACCAACCCTTGTGAAGAGTTCTGCCAGAAAAAAAAATCCCCCTGGACTCTTATGACCCAACCCTTGTGAAGATTTCTACCAGAAAAAAAATCCCCCTGGATTCCTATGACCCCACCCTTGTGAAGAGTTCTGCCAGAAAAAAAATCCCCCTGGACTCCTATGACCCAACCCTTGTGAAGAGTTCTGCCAGAAAAAAAATCCCCCTGGACTCCTATGACCCAACCCTTGTGAAGAGTTCTGCCAGAAAAAAAATCCCCCTGGATTCCTATGACCCAACCCTTGTGAAGAGTTCTGCCAGAAAAAAAAAAATCCCCCTGGACTCCTATGACCCAACCCTTGTGAAGAGTTCTGCCAGAAAAAAAATCCCCCTGGATTCCTATGACCCCACCCTTGTGAAGAGTTCTGCCAGAAAAAAAAAATCCCCCTGGATTCCTATGACCCAACCCTTGTGAAGAGTTCTGCCAGAAAAAAAAATCCCCCTGGATTCCTATGACCCAACCCTTGTGAAGAGTTCTGCCAGAAAAAAAAATCCCCCTGGATTCCTATGACCCAACCCTTGTGAAGAGTTCTGCCAGAAAAAAAAAATCCCCCTGGACTCCTATGACCCAACCCTTGTGAAGAGTTCTGCCAGAAAAAAAAAAAATCCCCCTGGATTCCTATGACCCAACCCTTGTGAAGAGTTCTGCCAGAAAAAAAAAATCCCCCTGGACTCCTATGACCCAACCCTTGTGAAGAGTTCTGCCAGAAAAAAAAATCCCCCAGGATTCCTATGACCCAACCCTTGTGAAGAGTTCTGCCAGAAAAAAAAATCCCCCTGGATTCCTATGACCCAACCCTTGTGAAGAGTTCTGCCAGAAAAAAAAATCCCCCTGGATTCCTATGACCCAACCCTTGTGAAGAGTTCTGCCAGAAAAAAAATCCCCCTGGATTCCTATGACCCCACCCTTGTGAAGAGTTCTGCCAGAAAAAAAAATCCCCCTGGATTCCTATGATCCAACCCTTGTGAAGAGTTCTGCCAGAAAAAAAATCCCCCTGGATTCCTATGACCCAACCTTTGTGAAGAGTTCTGCCAGAAAAAAAAATCCCCCTGGATTCCTATGACCCAACCCTTGTGAAGAGTTCTGCCAGAAAAAAAAATCCCCCTGGACTCCTATGACCCAACCCTTGTGAAGAGTTCTGCCAGAAAAAAAAATCCCCCTGGATTCCTATGACCCAACCCTTGTGAAGAGTTCTGCCAGAAAAAAAAATCCCCCAGGATTCCTATGACCCAACCCTTGTGAAGAGTTCTGCCAGAAAAAAAAATCCCCCTGGATTCCTATGACCCAACCTTTGTGAAGAGTTCTGCCAGAAAAAAAAATCCCCCTGGATTCCTATGACCCAACCCTTGTGAAGAGTTCTGCCAGAAAAAAAAATCCCCCTGGATTCCTATGACCCAACCCTTGTGAAGAGTTCTGCCAGAAAAAAAAAATCCCCCTGGACTCCTATGACCCAACCCTTGTGAAGAGTTCTGCCAGAAAAAAAAAATCCCCCTGGACTCCTATGACCCAACCCTTGTGAAGAGTTCTGCCAGAAAAAAAAATCCCCCTGGACTCCTATGACCCAACCCTTGTGAAGAGTTCTGCCAGAAAAAAAAATCCCCCTGGACTCCTATGACCCAACCCTTGTGAAGAGTTCTGCCAGAAAAAAAAATCCCCCTGGATTCCTATGACCCAACCCTTGTGAAGAGTTCTGCCAGAAAAAAAAATCCCCCTGGATTCCTATGACCCAACCCTTGTGAAGAGTTCTGCCAGAAAAAAAAATCCCCCTGGATTCCTATGACCCAACCCTTGTGAAGAGTTCTGCCAGAAAAAAAAATCCCCCTGGATTCCTATGACCCAACCCTTGTGAAGAGTTCTGCCAGAAAAAAAAATCCCCCTGGATTCCTATGACCCAACCCTTGTGAAGAGTTCTGCCAGAAAAAAAAATCCCCCTGGATTCCTATGACCCAACCCTTGTGAAGAGTTCTGCCAGAAAAAAAAATCCCCCTGGATTCCTATGACCCAACCCTTGTGAAGAGTTCTGCCAGAAAAAAAAATCCCCCTGGACTCCTATGACCCAACCCTTGTGAAGAGTTCTGCCAGAAAAAAAAAATCCCCCTGGACTCCTATGACCCAACCCTTGTGAAGAGTTCTGCCAGAAAAAAAATCCCCCTAGACTCCTATGACCCAACCCTTGTGAAGAGTTCTGCCAGAAAAAAAATCCCCCTGGATTCCTATGACCCCACCCTTGTGAAGAGTTCTGCCAGAAAAAAAATCCCCCTGGATTCCTATGATCCAACCCTTGTGAAGAGTTCTGCCAGAAAAAAAAATCCCCCTGGATTCCTATGACCCAACCCTTGTGAAGAGTTCTGCCAGAAAAAAAATCCCCCTGGATTCCTATGACCCCACCCTTGTGAAGAGTTCTGCCAGAAAAAAAAATCCCCCTGGATTCCTATGACCCAACCCTTGTGAAGAGTTCTGCCAGAAAAAAAATCCCCCTGGATTCCTATGACCCAACCCTTGTGAAGAGTTCTGCCTGAAAAAAAGGGTCCAAACCATCTTGAGGATGGTTGAGGTCTTCCAGTACTCTCATATACTGTATAGCTTTGAATTGAAACACTTCTCAACCGTTTTCCCTTCTCCCATTCATACAAGCTGGAAGCAATAACGAATGTGAAAATATCCACGCCTTTTGAGAAACAATATAAATTGATAAATAAGTAAGTAAATAATACATATATATATATATATATATATATATATATATATATATATATATATATATATATATATATATATATATATATATATATATATATATATATATATATGTGTATATATATATATATATATATATATATATATATATATATATATATATATATATATAAAGATAAGGGAGATATTATTCATAGAGTTAGGACAGCAAAACGAAAGAAAGTTTAATGAATTAGGAGGTGGTCGAAGTAATATTGAGATGTAAAAATAGAATATAGAGAGAGAAATTTAGATTCGAGCTAGGGGAGCAATTTCCCCAAGTTCGAGAGCCCTCTTGCCCGTCATAAGGCTTCAACATGGAAAGGATATTGTGCGTTGAAGCCCAGTGACTTCCTCAAGGCTTGAAGTAGAGCAGCCTGTAATAAAGATGAGTGTGATATCTTCACTGATACAACGTAACTTCAAACTTATATTTATTGGCAGCATGTTGTTAATATTACATAATAGGAAAAATATCCATTTTCAAAATTCTGATTATATGAATCGGAATCAATGATCTGGTTGTATGTGTGCTATTTATACGAAAGCAGCTTCCAGGTAATCCTGGTGTTGATTTTAACTCGGTAGCCTTTCAGGTAATCCTGGTATTGATTTTAACTCAGTAGCTTTCTTTTTGTCTAGCGCTTGCAGGAAATATTAATTACTTCCACAGCATTACACCCCCTTTGAATTAATTCTCATTTTACAGATTTTTTAGTTCCCAACACCTACACACCATTCACTCTTCACATTCTGAGAAACTTGAACGAAAAAGTATGGAATTAAAAGCATTAATTACGAAATATGTTGTTCATTTTGTTCATTTTGACTTGCATTAAAGAATTGCACCGAAAATCCTTATTAGTTTTCCTAATGAGTAGTTACATCCTGCAAAGAGAAAAACCGCCAACTCACTATGTAAATTTATTTTTGGTCGAAAATTTTTATATCTTTGGCTAAACTCTTTTTAAGAATTCTACAATACTATAATGCGGGGATGAGCTGTTTCCAACGCGGTACAAAAGGATTCGAAACCTAAAACAACAGCTCATAATAGATCAAAGTAAGTCCACAGTTGACCATGATCTGACACTTTTGTGATAGCAATGCTAGTCTTAGCTTTTGCCCTAATATCATATACAAACTGTCTAATAATATAATCAAATCACGTACAGTAATAGCAACAGCCCACGTGATGCTAGAACAAAACATCATTAAAAACACTTTAGGTGATTCATGCAAATAAGTAAATTTCTCAATCCACCTTCTACATATCTATGGAATCGAAGGTTCCCAGAATTTCTATTTCTTGAAATTTCCATGCTGATGAATACCCATCCAAAAATCGGCAATTTTTAGGTGCGAATTTTCAGATTAAATAATCATATTCCCTTATTGTTATACAGGGTTTTCTTGCTGTTAAATATTGCTTCCTGTTTGTCTTTGAGAGTCTGCTGAAAGAAAACTTTATGTACAAATAAAAGTCTCGTACTTTACCTGGTATTTTTAACATCAGGTATTCATGGCACTGAATCTTACTTTTTATGATTGGACGAGTACTAATTCTGTGCGTACATGTATCGGAAACAGGCAGGACAGGTTGCACGGCGCCAACGTTTTGCCTTTTTTGCTATTAATATCCGTTTGGACTCCGGTATTTTTACTTAATTTTAGGTCTTAATAGCTGTAAAATTATTATACAGTTTCAAGTCTGTCTTGTCTGTTCCTTATCGTTTCTTAACCGCATAGGGCGAATTGAAATTGCCTTTAATGCAGCCTTAATCTTTGTTCTTAGGTACATTCAATTGGCTATTTAGGGAAATATCCTGTATTTTTTTTTTATTTAAAAGTGGTTGTAATTAGAAATGAAAATAGTTGTGGTTAGTTTTCTTAAAAAGTAGAGGAATAAAGTCATCGATAACTTCTGTAGTTCTCTCTACAAAATGCAAATGCCTCACTTAGCGTAAAAGGTCATTTAAAATCTACTTATCCAGCCAAATATATATATATATATATATATATATATATATATATATATATATATATATATATATATATGTATATATATATATATATATATATATATATATATATATATATATATACATATATATATATATATATATATATATATATATATATATATACATATATATATATATATATATATATATATATATATATATATATATATACATATATATATATATATATGTGTGTGTGTAATATGTATTTATATATATATGTATATATATATATATATATATATATATATATATATATATATATATATACATATATATATATGTGTATGTATATATATATATATATATATATATATATATATATATATATATATATATATATATATATATATATATATATTCCAACGTTTATTTGATTTGATAATAACAATTATCAGTGATTAATCTTGCCAGTCTCTTATTCCTTTATAAACAAAGGAAGAAAAAGTAGGCTTTGTGATAGGCTTGGCAACACTGTATAATGTTTTTGTATTTCAATTATGATAATCTGATTAAATGAAAGTTCCAGTTAAAAGGAACGTCCGAAGAAAGGTCCTGATCGATTAATACAATATAAAAATCTTTGGAGTATTTCATCTCCCTCTGATCTTCCCAATATTCGTATTATATCGATTTTTTTCTAGAATAATTGGCGCTCATTTCTGGTTTTCATTTGAATTGAAATTTCCCAACAGCAAATCCACTGCCATTAAGGACTAATGATCAAGAACGCTCTGGTATGATTTGGAAACCCACCTTTAATATCATCCTAACATTTTTCATAAGCTCCTTGGAAAAATCGTAAGGATATTTCATTGGCTTCAGGCATCAGCTGGACACAGTCGATAATTAAAACTTTTTAAGGGAATTCTTTTGAAATTTCAAATGCAAACGTTAAGGTTTGGCATTTACCAAGTCGAGGTTTAGCAATAATGCATTTTCATTCATATTCTTCATCTTCTTCATTATCATGTTCTTTCACGTTGTTATATTTAGTAAGACTAATTCTCAATGGATCAGGAAACTCAAACCTAGAAGAAAATTATAATTACAACTTATTTTTTCAATTACGTAAGATGAGTAACATGATGATTAACCGTTCATTATATAAGGCCCTTTAAATCCACTCTAACCTGATTGTAGACTTTTATATAACGAATAAGTATAAAATTTCGGAATAGTATTCAGATAGTATTAGTGTATACTTTTTATCAAAATGGCTTTAATCATTTCAGTATATCCGTTTACAATTAATCTAGAAGTTTTTTTCTAACTCAGACAGGGGTGGTAGTGAAACACGAAAAATGGAAAAGAAATTTTTTTTTGGAGCTTCGGATGATGTTTAGGTGTATATATATATATATATATATATATATATATATATATATATATATATATATATATATATATATATATATATATATATATATATATATATATATAGATATATATATATAGATATATATATACATATATATATATATATATATATATATATAGATATATATATATATATATATATATATATATATATATATATATATATATATATAAATAGATACACACATATATATATATATATATATATATATATATATATATGTGTGTGTGTGTGTGTGTGTGTGTGTGTGTGTGTGTACAGTATATGTATGTATTTCTAAATAGTAGTTCTTCTCTGGCTAATTTTCCGATGGGTTTAATTTAATCTTAAAATTCTTGTAATTTTATGCGATATGTAAGAATATGTAATATTTTCAACTAGTGAATATATAAAATTCTTTATGCTAGATATCAATTTTTCTGTGATTACCTTTTTTATAATTATTTGAATTCTAATAAGAAAGGTTTTGTAAATATGTTTACGGAAATCAGATGCATTGATGAGAAGCATTTAGTGGACAATTAATTACATGTATAAGAGTTTCGAAACTGTCATCAGTAAGTTCTCGTTAGAATTATTATTATTATTATTATTATTATTATTATTATTATTATTATTATTATTATTATTATTATTATTATTATTACTTGCTAAGCTACAACACTAGTTGGAAAAGCAGGCAGCTATAAGCCTAGAGGCTCCTCTTTGTGGTCGTCTGTGTTTTAGAATAAAATTTTGACGTTCATGTTTACGATTCCTTGAAGTTTTTCTTTGATGAATTATTTTCTCATGGTTTGATTTTCTAATTTCTATAGCTTTGTGTGTTTTTTTTTTTTTTTTCTTATGAAAATGACATCTGACGTTATTGGATGGTTTTAGGTTTATTACAATTTCGTGTTAATATCGTTTATTGCAAGAGCTAAACGAAAGCAAAATGGAGTGAAAGGAAATCTGTAAAAAGGAAGGTGGAATGTAGAGATGATTAGTGTGAAAGGATATAATGGCTGAACATTTTTTCATGTACATTTTTTTTTTTTTTTTTTTTTTTTGATGATGACAAAAGATTTTACTTGTACTTCACTAGTATTTTTTTACAAAAAGTATAAAAGTATTTGTTTATTGTATAAAGAGTTTTTGTCCGTTTAGTGTAATTAATTTTCCACTTCTGAAACTAATTTCTTTGAGGCTCACAGCAGATAGAACTATGATTCACCATGCTACCTAAACCATACTTAGACCTCTGCATCTTAAGCAAAGAAAGACATAATTTTTACCTATCAATAAATCATCCATTTTTTTGTGGTTCTCCTTAGTAAAACAGAAGAGATTTTAAATGTAGAATATTTCCTAGACTTGTATCCTCTGCAATAAATCAACGTCATGTATACAGTATTATTAAGAAAAATACAATTTTCTTTCAAACTAGTTCAAATCAAGTAATACATTATATTGGATTAGTAAACATGATTGAGAAAACAAAATTGTACCATGATAATTTTTTCAAGTAATGCAGTAATGTGTACTTAATGCAAAATTTGTCAGATCCATCTTCATTAGTCTTACTTACAAAAATACTTCAAAAGATAAAATATATGAAAAAAATCCCTTTTATTCTCTGAGGCAGCAAAAAAGAACAAATTGGAAAAAATATCCTTCGGCCTTTTTGGTGAACATAGACCCTTGGCTTTCCTAAAGGATATCTGTATGATAATTAGGACCAACGCTGAGGCACCGAAGCCAAGAAGGACATTCAGTGCGTCCTCAATGGTGCGGTAAATTACGGCACTCGCTTCGGATCATTTGCCTGTTTTCTTTCTTTCTTTCTTTTCATTTATTTCCTTATTTCCTTTCCTCGCTGGGCTATTTTTCCCTGTTGGAGCCCTTGGGCTTATAGCATCTTGCCTTTCAAACTAGGATTGTAGCTTGGCTAATAATAATAATAATAATAATAATAATAATAATAATATCTATCGAAAACATTGTCTCAAGCGTCTTTCTCAGTCCCAAATGAAGTATACAGAAACAGAGAGAAACGGAGAGATATTGTAAAATTCATCCTTTTTCCCAACTGATATTAAAAGGGAGAACACATCCATTATGTATGAGATTCAGCCTTTTCCTTGTAAGGAGGAAATGGTGCCTGGTATTCTGAAGCATTTTGTTGGGTTATATGATTATTTATTAAACGATTACTGTCCCGGGTCATTAAATGGATGGGATAATAGTGCAAATATATTATCTCATTCCCGTAACCCATTTTTTTTTCTTATCCCCGTTTCTGTTTTCGTGTTCGAATAATATAGTTATTTATAGTGATAGACCTCTCATTTTGGTATAGCCTATACGAGTTCATTTTGTCCCGAAAGCTTGAAAGCGAATAAGGGTTGTGGTGTTGTGGCCGATGTGGTAACGTCCCTGACTGGTAATCACCAGACTGGGTTTGAGCCACGATTAAACACCTTAGTTCCGTTGCTCGCTGCAACCTTTCCATTCCTGTGAGCTAAAGATGGGGTGTTTGGGGGGAGCCTATAGGTATATCTGCCGAGTCATCAGCAGCCATTGCCTGGCCCTCCTTATTCCTAGCTTGGTTAGGGAGCGGTCTTGGGCGCTGATCATATGTATATATGGTCAGTCGCTAAGACATTGTCCTGCTTGATAGGGAAATGTGACTGCCTCTTCCCTCTGCCATTCATGAGTGGCCTTTAGACCTTTAAAATCATTTAAGGAAAAGAGATTGGAATCTAGATGAACATTCAGGAAGGATTTTTTTCGGCCTGTTTGAAAGCTTCCATTGAGATTGATATAGTTTAGTTGTCTGTTCCAATCAATTAGCTAAATCCTTCACTCGTGTTATCCAGAAGACTTAACCGCGTATTCTAAAAATCACCCAGAGAGGATTTAGCATCTGTTGCCAATCAACGACTTTAAAAAAAGTTGTGATAAGAGAACAGCCGACAAAAAGGACTTCTATTTTTGGTATTGCTAATGACTAGCTTACGAAGGATTATACGGTCTAGTGATATCTTTCCATTTATCCATCTATGTATATATATATATATATATATATATATATATATATATATATATATATATATATATATATATATATATATATATCTATCACAATATGTTTTATATATATATATATATATATATATATATATATATATATATATATGTACATATATATATATATATATATATATATATATATATATATATATATATATATGTATGTATATATATACATATATACATATATATACATACATATATATATATATATATATATCACAAATATGTTATAAATATATATATATATATATATATATATATATATATATATATATATATATATATACATATATATGTATGTATATATATATATATGTATTTATATATACTGTATTTATATACACACATAAACTACATATATATATATATATATATATATATATATATATATATATATATATATATATATATATATATATATATATATACATATATATATTGTGTGTGTGCGTATATATACATTATAGTATATAATATATATATATATATATATATATATATATATATATATATATATATATATATATATATATATATATCAATCTCTACTTTATACTGAGATCGAACTCTAGTCTCTAGAAATGAAAAAAGAGGTCGGTAGAGGTTCTAAAAGAAGTACTAATAGCGTTTCAGGATTTACAGTACCTGGTGAGACCACTTTCTATAAATATCGGCGAGTTTTACGCAACTTCTCGACCCACCAGGTGACCCAATTGATAACTTTTGATATTGAATTTCCACATTATATATCCTTTTTTTTTTCTTTAATTTCATTTTGCAGGGTCTCTTATGTTTAGTTGGTGTATTAAGTTTTTATAGCAGTCTCTTAATAGATAACATTTGTGTGTTTATGTATATATATATATATATATATATATATATATATATATATATATATATATATATATATATATATATATCTGCATGTGTATATGTAAATATTTATGT